>NC_059357.1:22276238-22579192 GCF_019703515.2 Myxocyprinus asiaticus | reverse complement strand
AATTACTTCTGACCTAATTCTTGTTAATTTGATGTCACATGCATTTGAATTGGATAAGCTTTTTTTGACAATGTTACTTAAATGCATTACAGAAAATTACTTAATGGATCAAAATATGAGAATATGTATATTTTGTGTGTGTGTGTGTGTGTGTCTTTTTCTGAGTGAAATAAAAAAGGAACTTAAAATGTTCTTTCTTCAGCAATTTTGGCATTACAAATGCATCCATGTGTGTTAACAGATAAGGCCAGTTATATTTGTGAATTAACATCACAATAAAAATTAAATAAAGCAAAGAGCATTCATGTACATATTTGTAGCCAGGTACAAAAGAAATTTGCAAAAATAAAACTAACTTTACTGCACTAATGCAATCGGAATGGCATTTGTGTGGATTACAATACAATCCAGAAATCAAGATTTTTCAAACCTATATCAACTGTACGCTGATTTACAATTAAAAATATTTATAAAGAAAAAAAATGAAAGGGAACAATATATTATTAACAATTTACTGCCTTTGCCTGTTTAATATATAATCATGTAATCCACAATAAAGTAACTTTAATCTAATTATGAGTACTTTAAAATGTAATTAAATCTAATTACATGTACTTAATATTTGTAATCTGTTTGTGTGATCCAGATTTCATGTAATCTGTTACTACCCAGCACTGAACATAGGTTTCCGTACCATTTTTGATTCCAATGAGGTATGGTTTGCTGTTGTTCTTCAATGCCAGCTGTAGTTCTCCTGGCCTTTAATTCATAAAGAAATATAATTTTTTCATTGTCATTGTGTGGTGTGTTGACAATGATAATATAATTTGTTTAGTTTAGTGAATGTAATTTGGGTTCAAAAACAGATAAACTAACTCTTCAACAATGTCTCCAAGCCTCACACCCAACTTGATGGTAACTGTCCTTTGAAACGCTGCAAAGAGGAACAACATTTTGTTGATTAGAGGCAGAATGTATAAAACGAATCATGGTAATCCTTAAACTAACAAGACAAGGCATTTTAAGAGATTTTAAGGGCATACACAAGAACACAGGCTCCTTCTTATTTGCCTCCACTGGACTAAGCAGTTGTCCATGAAGCAAGTACTGATGGAGGACTATGGACAAACGAGCCTCATTGAGGGTTTCCATAACAACAGACCGGACAGCTTTGTAATTGGCAAACAGGTGAAGAACCGTGAAAAGGAAGAATAGGATGAATGTCAACCTGAGGGCGAGAGCAGGGCAAGTACACAAATCAGCAAAGTATCTGGAACACACTAAATTCAGAGCGTGGCTTCGATATCAGGGTGTAAACTCACAAAGGGTTATCTGTTACAAATGGGATGAGTGCCAGGCTGACCAGCAGCCCTGCCAGGTTCACCAGGGTTTCCTTTTTAGGGGGTGAAAAAAAAAAAAAAAAAAGAGGCAAAAATGAACAAAGGAAATATGACACCACTGACAAGAATTTCCCACACTAAGGGGAATTTTGTTGGGAAAATCTGGGAAATTTAAGCAACCAACATGGGAAATAGCTTATATGAGAGAAGGTGACTTATACCTACCTGGCTCCCATCTTTGGCAGAGATATCAGCCATGTTGTTTCTACGAGCTTGGTGGACAGTTAATGCAGCTCTTGTTGCCCCACCAGCAACTCCTACAATGGACTATAAGAGAGGATGAGTGGAATAAGCTTAAACATTCAAAGTTATACTCTGATGATTTAGGCAAAAAAAAAAAAAAAAAAAACATTAGCAACTAGCCACTCTATAAGTAGTTATTAATTTAGGAAGATCCTGCAAATATTTTACTTTAAATATTCCAGCAATGCAGACAATTAGGGTGAAAAAAGGAGGGAAATGGGGGGCTGCAATCTCCATGAACATAGCACTGTCATTTAGAACATCAGCAAACAGCCTGAAATTAAGACAACAATGATCACCACTAAGACTCTTAATGTGATTATTTATGACAAATATTGTATAATATGAAGTCCTCTGCATAATGTACCTCCACTTTTTGGCTTCAGAATCTAACCTGCTCCTGAAATACAGGGTCACAGAGAATTACTATAAAACAAAACATGTTCATTTTCTGAATGCCTGAGGAAATAAACATTACCCTTTGAGCCAGGCAAACAGTATTCTTCCCAACATTCCGGTTCCATCTGAACAAAGAGCATGTTGTAATATTAATATAATATTACTGTAAAAATTACAAAGTATATATTCAATAAATAAATGCCATCAAGTGCACATACCCCTTATTATCCATGTTATTGTAGCCGCTGCAACTGTTGCTTCTTGATTTCCAACCCCAACACCCCTCAGTGAAGCCTGAGTAGCGAGTGTGCCAGAGAGAGAGCTGGAAAATGCCTTGGAAAACAAGACACCATTGCTATGATGTTTGCTTTTCTGTGCATGTGCAATGTATATTTTCATCTGTGTTCTCATTATTTAGAGTAGTGCCATATTTAATATTTGGCAGAAATGGAAATGAGGCTGTGAGGGATAGACTTACAGTCTTTAATGAATGCACAAACTTGTGTTTTCTGCAGATTTTATTGAAATGTTTTGGAAAGATGTTTTAATCAAACAGTACAACCCATTGTAGACACTGTGAGCAGGGTTGCCGCATGCTTTCAGGCTCTGTCTCACGCTCCCCAAATAAATCTCACGTCAAATAACAAAGCAACGTAATTCAATGAAAAATAAATAAATAAAACAGCAACAAATCTTGCTCGAAGGACTTTTCCATCAGCATGAGACTTCAATTTATGGGCCGTCAAAGCAAATTTGCCACTGCAACGCACATCACCGTGCTCCAGAGACAGGATAACCAGAGCTATGGGATAACGCAGAGTGGAACAACTGCGCAACTCAACAAGCCTTCACTCGATATCAGGCAGGAGACCACAAAACGCATGCCCCTCATATTGAATTTTACAGAGAATCATCTACTTTGAAGCGCTGGAAGAAGTCATGACTATGGCAATAGTGTATGTGCGTTTTGAAATTGTGAATGCCATTTTGGTTAAATTGTAAAAAAAAAATTAACATTTTATATATATATATATATATATATTGCGCAGTATATATACACAATACTGTGCAAAAGTTTTAGGCACCTGTGAAAAATGTTGCATAGTGAGGATGTCTTCAAAAATAATGACATAAATAGTTTTCATTTATCACTTAATGTCATACAAAGTCCAGTAAACATAAAAAAGCTAAATCAATATTCGGTGTGACCAACTTTGTCTTTAAAACAGCACCAATTCTCCTAGGTACACCTGGACACAGTTTTTCTTGGTTGTTGGCAGATAGGATGTTCCAAGCTTCTTGGAGAATTCACCACAGTTCTTCTGTCTATTTAGGCTGTCTCAATTGCTTCTGTCTTTTTATGTAACCTCAGACTGACATGATGTTTAGTGGGGGGCTCTGTGGGGGCAATGACATCTGTAGCAGGGCTCCCTGTTCTTCTATTCTAATCATTTCTATTTGCAAAAGTAATGTTTGGGAGTCTAACAATTATATTTCCTATTGACACACTAAAGCTGAAGATATAAATAGCCATCTTAAGACAAATGCTTTTGTGAAACATCTTATGTACCTTAGACTTTTAAACAGTACTGTATGTATATATATATATATATAATAATGATCATTTTGGGAATTGGCAATGTTTTAAAATCTTTAGCAAGTTGTTTGCAAGGTTTTCCCAAAGCCAGAAAAAAATCCAACATCCACAATACCGTCAGTGTCATTTCTACGGGACATCTACCTGCAGAGTGTCCCAGAACTGATATTGTAGGTAATCCTCACTGACACTCTCGGGATATCCCTGTGGCAGGAAAACACTCTGGAAATAGAGGTGTGATCAATTAATGATGACAAATATGGCTTATTTTGAAGGTTCTGAAAGACTTCTGTGAGTCGCGCACTTTAAACACGCCAGAGATTGAATTTCCCGCCAGTCTACTGTGCTCTACATCTTTCTGTCTCTTCATCCTCCCCTCCTTCAACAGGTATTTCCATGACTCCTGAGAGCCGTAACGCTCTGTGGCAAACACCCCTTCACGGTCCTCCATCTGTGGATCAAAACATGTGCCAATAATGGAAAACAATGACTGCAATAGTCGGTCTTTTACTTTGAATTTTTACACTCAATTGTAACTGCAGTCTCACACACAGCACGTTGTCACGTTACAAAATTTAATATTCAAATGGATACATTGCAATAGTGTAAAAGAGTAAGTCATCTGAAATATATGAACAAGATCGCCCACCTCATCCATCCAACGTATTACTCTTCCGTGTTTTCGTTTGTATCGCCACGTCTTAAGCGAGTCGCGTTTTTTGATTGGCTCATGACATTTGACGTAAGGAATCTACACAAAAGAACAGGGGTGTATTCCAGAAAGCTGGGTTAATTTACCGTCACATATACCCTGAACTCTCGGTTGATTAACCCATTCCTTGTTTACTCTGAGTATGCGGGTTCCAGAACACCTGCGCGGGGTTAGTTAACTCAACCATGAGTTTGAAACTCAGAGTTTGTGCGCGTTCTCGGTGAACTCAGAAAGGCATTCTCAGCAGATCACCGAATCCACGAGTCACCATGGAAACAGACACTAAGAAGAAAGGCGCGCCATATTTCAGTGAAGCAGAACATGAAGTTTTAATGACTGCAAACGAGCATTACTTCATCTTCACTCGTAATAGCGATAGGAGCTACATTGGTTTAGGACTGAGAGTTTACTTGACAGAAATTATACTGAATCACTGCGTAAATTCATAAAATTCACGCAGTGATTCAGTATTTAAAACTATAAAGTTCTACCGTACATATAAAAGCTTAATTCAACATTAATATTAGACCTCTCTCACCTACATTAATGTTTAATAGGTCGACCGTTACGTTATTTGTTTGCTCTGAACTTCATTATAAGTATTAACATTTATATTCTATTAATATGACAATAGGCTATAGGTTTACTATATATTTTATTTTAAGATTAATTTTAATGGTATTTACCATGATCTGTGCATGCTAATTTTATTTTATTGTCATGTGAACTGAATGTATTTCCTTCATTTTTAATACAATTTGATGTACCCAGTTGGGGTTTCTAAAAACTTAGAATCATATCACCTTTAATTTCCCACAGTTGCTGATGGTCTCATTGTATTAACAGACCCTCTTTCAGTTGTAGGATCTCCCACAGTTGACATCATTTTCCATTGAATTAATGTAATGTTTTTAGTAGGCCACACATGATTATTCATGTGCATTGTAAGATGAAGATCTGCTGTAACAGTGGTGGACAGTGACAGGAGTTAAATGTCCATTGTGTTCTTTTCTCATTTGATGTGGCATTAAAACATGTCATGTTGTGTTGTCACGTACAGTAGGGTCCATCTGCCTCCACCAACTTGGTACAGAATGAAATGATGTTGTTTTAATTGAAGATCATGTGTCTGACTATACATTATAGATGTTCATGATCTCAGCATTAGGGAAAAGTAACTCATCTCTTCCTTGTTAATAGGAAGCTGTAAAATGCAGAACAAAAATGTAATTTAGAGATGGACCATGTACAGTTTCTGATGGAGTAGGTGAGGCTGAGCAACAGAAAGATACATCTTTTCATTGAATCTCCTGACCACCAGCTACATGAGGGCACTGTGGGTGACTCTAAGTGACAGCATGTCTCATTTATATTTTCAGATAATAGAGTAATGTACAAGTCTGGAAATGTGTGCATTTATATGTACCGTAGCCTACATTAATTAGAGTGATAAGAAATAACATCTCTAATCTGTGGTCTGTGAAATTATCACATATTATCTAGTTAGTGAAGAAGAATAACGAGTGATTAATTGCATAAGCTTTTAATTGGCAGACATTACATACATATTGATACTATGGAACGTCATTTTATAAATAACATTAATATTCATTGACTGAAGGAACTGTAAATAGAATGTGGGTGCTATAATAATTGTATTCTATGAAATTTATAGAATACAAATGATTTATTAGATGGGCTAAATATAAATAAATAAAGCCCTGTCTTCACAGTGAAGAGTGTGGGGGACTTTCCGATGTGTTCTGGGTTAAAAAATATTACAGTAGTAAAACCTTCCCATTAAAAGTTAAAGCACAATGTACACAGTTTGTTCATTTTTGAATGCAAATCTGGGGTGTGAGACTGGAAATGCCGGAGTAAAGAAGATTTGTGAGGTGAAGTAAAGATTGCAGTTTACCGTAATATTGCTTTAAAAGTATAATAATGTGCGTAATCTGAACTTTCTCGCCCACTGTGCCGCTATTAAAAGGGCGCGCATGCGCTGACAGCCTCTGAAACATACTAATATCTACCTGAAATAAACTAACTCTGGTACATAAACTACTCCGGAGCAGGTTATGTTCAGAGAGTAAGTTGCTATGGCTACTAACATACCCTGAAAGTTACCTCCGTTTTTGGAACCGAAAGCTGAGGTTATCCGTTAACTTATCCGTAAACTTACCCAGGTATGTCGCATAACCTGCTTTCTGGAATACACCCCAGGACAGTCTCTAATAACTGTCTGCAATGTTTTTTAGTTTTATCACTTTCGTGTGTTTTTGGGTGGTTTGGTGCTGCTTTGTCGTGCAGCGACAAAGGTGGCTTTTATTTATTGTGTTTTTTATTTTTGTTTGTAAATTATTTATTGTTCTTTATCCTTTCATATAGATCTACTTTCAGTGCTTTTTTATTCTTTCTGTCCTTTCTATAACTTTTTCTTTTCATTCAATTAACAAGGGAAATGCATACAAAATAATAATAACATTTGGTTTCTGATTAATAAATGTATATTAAAGTGCTAACACTTTACAATAAGGTTCCATTTGTTAACATTAGTTAACATGAACTAACAATGAACAATAATTTTACAGCATTTATTAATCTTGGTTCATGTTAGTTTCAACATATAGTAGGTCTAATACATTTTTAAAATCTAAAGTTGTAATCAACAATTGAATTTTTATTAACTAACATTTACAAAGATGAATAAATGCTGTAAAAAAATATATTGTTCATTGTTATTTCATGATACCTGCATTAACTAGTGTTAATGAATGGAACCTTATTGTAAAATGTTACCATTAAAGTTAATCCATTTTTTTGTTTTCTGTCTGGTCCCTCCTGACCTCGATGTCTGCCTCTGTTAATGTGCCAGCCAGGGTTGGGAATGTTACTTTTGAAATGTATTCCACAACAGATTACAGAATAAATGCTGTAAAATGTCATTTGTAACGTATTCCGTTAGATTACTCAAGGTCAGTAACATATTCTAAATACTTTGGATTACTTCTTCAGCACTGGTAGATTTTTTTTCACTTGTTTTGACTATAAAAACTCTATCAGTACAGTGAGACAAAATACACATGTTAAAAATACATTCTCTGAAAAACCTAAATATCTTATGCAGTGTTGTTTCTAAAACAAGATCAATCTAATTGATCTTGTTTTAAAGATTTTTAGATATTTTTAAAGGAAAACAATACAAAAATTATTATCAAGAATATGATTTTTGCCCAAATACCAAAGGTCTTACTAGAAAAAAGAAATAATGATCTAACACAAATTTTCTTGATAAAAAAAAAATATGATCTTGCCTGGTAACTTGTGCATGTAAAATGGTTAGAAATAGCATTTTAGCTTAGCGTAAATCTGACAATTTACACAAGGTTTATTTCTATTTCTTCTGCTCCAAACTTACTTCTCTGTCTGCTCATATGAATGTAACACATCATAAGAAAGTGTTTCACCGCTGTTCAAATGCACTTTGGATCACATCATTTATATGTCTAAATGTTTTCCATCTGAAAGGACTAAATATTAATGAAACAAATGACGATAAAAAGTAATCTCTTCAGTAATCAAAATATTTTTTGAATGTAAATGTATTCTAAATACCAATGATTTAAATTGTAACTGTAGTGGAATACAGTTACTTATATTTTGTATTTTAAATACGTAATCCCGTTACATGTATTCTGTTACTCCCCAACCCTGGTGCCAGCTGATACCAGAATAGATCTCCACAAGCATATCAGACACATAACGACCAACACATCTGTAGCTGAGAAGGGTAGACCGATTACTGTTGTAACACTTTTTGCTGTACTGCACAAAAACAGAGCAGAATTAACATGGCATTTTTTCACATGAGTTCCTTTATCTGTCTACTAACAAAATAAATGCCAAAAACCTGCATACATTATTGCTATTTTCCAAAAATATTGTTTGAAGACAAGGAGCACTTTTGTTACATCCTTCCCCACACAGGTAGTTGTAACACCACCCCGGGACAGTTGGAACACTCATTTGTAATGTGCTAAATAAGGCATTATGCCTAACTTAAACTAAATATACTGACACATTTTATACTCTGTGATTGTTTTCAAATATTTCTAATGCTTGCATATGTATAGTTTCTAACACATCAGCTGGAAATACTCTCTTAGTTTTCCTCACCTTGATACGAGGCATCCTGTGACATGCACACACATGCAAACCAACCAAAATACTAATTTAAAATCATATTTTCAAATCAAATAAAAATCAAATCCCTTTATTGTCACTCAACCATATACACAAGTGCAACAGTGGATGAAAGTCTTGGGTGCGGTTCCAAGCAACATAGCAGTATGACAATTACAATAAACATATGATTTTCACATAATACAGATTACACATCTTGTTACACAACACGATATACAATATACACCTAATAATATACAATATACACAAAATAAGAAGACTGTATACAATAAAAATACCCCCCCACACACACCACCATGTAATCCCACCATGTAATCAGTGGAAATAAATATGAAGTGATATGTTGACATTCAGCTGTCGGTTGGTAGTCAGTTGCCAGTGTGTTATTAAGAGAAGTATAAAATGTGAGTCTAGTCTGAGGCTATTTATGTGTGGTGCAGATATAAACGTCCCTTTTTCAGGACACTGTATTTTAAAGATAATTTTGTAAAAATCCAAATAACTTTACAGATCTTTATTGTAAAGGGTTTAAACAATGTTTTCCATGCTAGTTCAATGAACCATAAACAACTGATGAATATGCACCTGTGGAACTGTCGTTAAGACACTAACAGCTTACAGACAGTAGGCAATTAAGGTCACAGTTATAAAAACTTAGAACACTAAAGAGACCTTTCTACTGACTCTGAAAAACACCAAAAGAAAGATGCCAAGGGTCCCTGCTCATCTGTGTGAACATGCCTTAGGCATGCTGCATGGAGGCATGAGGACTGCAGATGTGGCCAGGGCAATAAATTGCAATGTCTGTTCTGTGAGATGCCTAAGATGGCGCTACAGGGAGACAGGAAGGACAGCTGATCGTCCTCGCAGTGGCAGACCACATGTAACAACACCTGCACAGGATACGATCACACCGGCGGGACAGGTACAGGATGGCATCAACAACTGCCTGAGTTACACCAAGAACACACAATCCCTCCATCAGTGCTCAGACTGTCCACAATAGGCTGAGAGAGGCTGGACTGAGGGCTTGTAGCCCTGTTGTAAGGCAGGTCCTTACCAGACATAACCGGCAACAACGTCGCTTATGGGCACAAACCCACCTTTGCTGGACCAGACAGGACTGGCAAAAAGTGCTCTTCACTGACGAGTCACGGTTTTGTCTCACCAGGGGTGATGGTTAGACTCGCGTTTATCGTCGAAGGAATGAGGGCTACACCGAGGCCTGTACTCTGGAGCGGGATCGATTTGGAGGTGGGGGGTACGTCATGGTCTGGGGCGGTGTGTCACAGCATCATCGGACTGAGCATGTTGTCATTGCAGGCAATCCAAACATTCTGCGTTACAGGGAAGACATCCTCCTCCCTCATGTGGTACCTTTCCTGCAGGCTCATCCTGACATGACCCTCCAGCATGACAATGCCAACAGCCATACTGCTCGTTCTGTGTGTGATTTCCTGTAAGACAGGAATGTCAGATTTCTGCCATGGCCATCGAAGAGCCCAGATCTCAATCCCATTGAGCACCTCTGGGACCTGTTGGATCGGAGGGTGAGGGCTAGAGCCATTCCCCCCAGAAATGTCCAGGAACTTGCAAGTGCCTTGGTGGAAGAGTGGGGTAACATCTCACAGCAAGAACTGGCAAATCTGGTGCAGTCCATGAGGAGGAGATGCACTGCAGTACTTAATGCAGCTGGTGGCCACACCAGATACTGACTGTTACTTTTGATTTCTCTTTTTGTTTCTCTATTACAGTTTTATGGTTCACAGGGGAAACAAGGTGTGGTAAACAGACTGATAAACGTAAGCCCTCAAGAATGAGGGGAGGAAGTATATAGAGATCTATTAGAGGTGGGAGTAAGACAGAGAGGGAGTGACTGTTGGGAAAAAAATAAAAAAAAAACTAAGGAGGTGTGAAGTTTCACCATAGCATTCAGTTGTGCCAGTTTCATAGAGAAACACTATCTCTCTTACACACACAGATGCTTATTTCTTTTACGCTGCTCAAGAAACTATACTGGATATAAAAAAGCTTTGTGAAATGTTTTTTTTAATGTATTTGAGTATAAGAGGAAGCTTTAATGGGAAGTTGTGACAACCAATTGTGACATCTTGTTCACAGGATACTACAACTCCTGCTCTACATAAACTGAAAGAAGAAGCAGAAAAGCAAGTCATCAACACCAGACAGTTTTTCTGATCAAAAACATCCAAACTTGGTTATTAAGTAAATTTGGATCACTGGTTGACCTGAGGAATTCAAACCTTTCTTCCCAAAGATTAAGTCTGGGTGAGTCTGTAAGTACTGATTTGGTTTTCAACTGACAATGTTGCTGATTCTTTTTAATATAATTGTCTTTCTGAAATCAGACTTTACATTGATTGGGTTTTTTCATCATGATTTTTTCATTATCGTAAGAAATGCAGTTTTCTCCATATCACATAACATTTCTCATTGTGATGTTTGGGAGTGAAAAAAGAAGGCTATTCTAATTACTGTAAGTGATACATTTATAAAACCAGTTAGAGTTGAGTAGACACATTTTTTACCAAATGTCCCAGTTCATAATTTTGGAGTTTTATTGTAGATCAAAAAGAAATAGGACCAGCGACCTATTCAATGGCAAGTAACAAATCTCTTGCCCTATTGATACCAGGTTCTTTCTCATTACCATGACTATCATGTCTCTTCTGTTGTCAAACCTGTTTTTCAGGCACTAACACAGATAACAGAGCCTCAGTTCACCCTTAAAAATGTGAGGGGATTTTGGAAAATCGTTAGAATATAGTGTATATACTGTATATTCTCACTCTTATTCTGGGTATCTGTCTTAGATCAGGTTATAAAAGCCATTATTTAAAGAAAACCTCCTCATATTAAAAAAAAAAAAAAAAAAAATCTGTTGTCCAGCTTGTTTTTAAATCACTGCTTGATTCATTAATTGACCTGTTAAAGTGTCACACATGACTGAAACAGAATTTAATTTTTAGATCTGTCAAATAAATATATAAAATAAATAAAGTGCCTTTAATTCCATGTTGATTTTATCCAAATATTCATACTTTGTTATTTGTTCTCTGAACAGAGATGTGTGATCCAGCTAATGAGAGTGAACTAAAACAAGTAAGGGTTGAAAATGCTTTACTCGAAGAGCGCTCTGATCAGACAGCTGGCTTGCACAGTGTCACCTGCTGTCTTGTTCTACATAAAATCCCCTTCAGTAAGGACACTGACCACCGGAAATTAGCCATATGCAGCATCGTATGTGGACTCTCCTGCATTGGCATTATGTCCCTTATCTACTCTGTCAAGGTAACTATACATTATAATTACAGTATTGTTAAAACATTAGTACTATAATATTAAACTAAAAAAATAAAATAAATATTAAATACAGAGGGTGCCGTGGCCCACTATGGTGCGATATGACTTAAAATGATTTAAAATAAGTTATATTTAAATCTAACTTAATTAAAATGCTAAAAACACCTACGAATTAAGATTACAACAAATAAACTGACAATTCCTGAAATGTTTGGAATGAAATGAATTGTGATTAATTATTTTAATCTATTGAAACTCCTAGTTTCTGGGGGAAGGGGGCCCTTGAACATTGCCTTGGACAGTGGGGGGCCTGGGAGTCAAAAAGGTTTACAACCACTGCATTACAGTACCATCAATACTGTTGGCAAAGGAAAAAACACAAGAGTACAATCTGAATAACAGTAGTCAGTGATGGGGGAAAATAACTTACAAACACACAATGCTTGGTAGTAACAGATTACATGTAATCTAGATTATGTAATCAGATAGCAAAAATCTAGTACTTGTAATTTGTTATATTTTAAAATTCTCGGAATCATATTACAGTTACTTTTTTTATTAATTACATGATTACATATTAATCAGGCAAAGGCAGTAAATTGTACATACAGACCTGATACTAGACACCAACCAAAATTACACTGAAGATTGAGTGGTAATCCACACATAAATGCCGAACCGATTGCATCAGTTCAGTAAAGTTAGATTTAGTTTCGTGAATTGCTTTTGTACTCCGCTTAAAAATGTACATGAATGCGTTTACAAATTTCTTTAAAAAAATTTTTTTTTTATGTAAATTCATAAATATTACTGGTCTGATTTGTTAACACGTGGATGGCATTTGTAATGCCAAAACTGCCAGAGTAAGAACATTTGAAATCTTTTCATTTCAATCAAAAAACAGACAAATAGCGAGTACAACACATGCACGCAAAATCATATTGATTCTCTTATTTTGATCCCTTAAAAAAGGGGGCTCTATATCATGAAAATCTTTACGCTTTAAACATTTAAGTACCCCTATACATAAATCAGGCATATGACTTATCATTTGAAAGCTTAAGATCGTAACTTTTCTGCATTTTATACTACATAAAATAACAAAATAAGGCCTCAAAACATTTGTGTCGCAAATTAGCACCCCCTAGAGTTAATGGGGTAGAAACATTTATCTGAAAATAAAAGTACGTTTTCTTTAATGCATTTAAGCAACATGATGTAAAAATGTTACAAGTTTTTACTACTCAAATGCATGTGATATAAAATAAACAAAAATTAGGTCAGAAGTCATTCAAAAGTAATCCAAAAGCAATCAAGATTATATTACGTTACTGGCTACGATGTTAGTCATGTCATTTGTAATCAATACCAGATTACAATTCAAAAGTAATCTACCCAGCACTGCAAACACATCTAAGGATCTTCGAATTTTGAAAAAAAATAATAATAATTTTTTTTTAATAAAAGTAATAATAATAATAATAATATTACCTGGAAATCTGATGCCTCCTTTCATCTTTTTCCAGGCTCGAGAGACAAGAAAAACACTTCAAAATGAAGATCAATTGGGAGCACAACAGAATGTGAAGGTTAAGGAGTACTCAAGAAAAGCTTTGAAATGGGGAATAGGGTCCATTGTAGCCTGGGTAGGTTTAATTGCCATCTTTCCATTGCTGCTGGGATTACTGTCCTATCTTGTAACCTTCATAGACTAAAACTGCAGAAATTTTACTCCAGATGTCTTTAAAAATGCTGTGCAACCAATGCAAATGAACCGAGAAAGCAGAGATAAACTGCCATGGATTTTATCATTCACATGAAACAACACAGTAAAACTATCTACAAACTTAACCTGATAACAACAGATTGGTCATTAATGGACATTTTTGTGTTTATTTACATTTACTGTGGGTTTTAAATGGTGTTTGCAGTTGAGACTTATTCGGAAAGTCTAAAAAACAAATGTGACCTAGAATATAAAACGAGAGCTCAGTCTGTTCACAGCTCTGCCTTGCACTAAGAACTAAGCATTTTACATTTCTATTTCCTATGCCATTGGGTTGTAAATTTAAATATTATAACCTAAAAAACATGATGGACCATAACGATAAGTACACAGTAACCCCACAGCAGTTAGTAAAGCAAATACAGGTGGCTCAAAAAAGCTATAGTAGCTTTCTGGAATTTGTTACATGCATCAGGTAGAATGATGCACACACAAAAAAAATCATCATCTCAGTCCAGAAAATACATATACAATAAAATACTGACAGTGTATCAAGCTGGTTTTTAAATTTTTATTATTATTATTATTTTATTAATGCAGTGTTGAAATAAACAGACACTTGCATGACACTTGCACAAGTTTCTATTTAATGTTGAGATATGGATTGTTACATTATTAACATCAGTTTGTGTAAATTATTTGTAATTATTTCAATAAGTTGTGCTTTATGTTTTGTACATTGCATGTCTTTCAGACTCTGTAATAAAATGTGTAAGTCAAAATACAGCAGTTCCATTGTACATTTTTTACAAAAGACAAAATACAAAGAACCCAGTTTACAAAATATGAACATTATATTACACACAAACCATCCACTTTTTAAGGTATTCAAACACTACAAGTACTAAATCATTACATCAAAGGAGATCAAAAGCCAAAATTAAGTGAATGATCTATGTTCAGAGTACCCGAGTAAAACCACAGAATGCACTGAAACCTTCAAGCACAACTCTTTATGCTTCTATATGAATAGCACATTTAAAACTTGAACAATGCAACCATTTTCTCTCACTCAATGCCACCACTGCAACTTTGCAAAGGCCTTTGTGCTGTCTTCTTTATAATGAACATGTTCAAACACACCTGAGAGTGCATTAAGACATTCAGTTTAACCAAAGACAAGTTTAATGGTGTTTTAGAGACTCCACATCCAGTCTCACTTTTGGATACTGAAATGTAGTGAACAGGAATTAAGAGATATTGCTTATCTTAAACGTGAACCTGTAAACAAGTGCTCTTCTTTTGAAGGGTTATAAAAAGACAAAACAGAGGCAAAACAGTGCTGGTTATAAAACTTGGCTTTACCCATTCACATAGGTACACTTTTAAATCTAACCAAAGTAAATGGCCTCGCAAAATATATCAAGCATGTAAATGAATTCTCTCTTTATCTTTACAGTACATTAGAAATCAAAAACAGATTTTACAGATCTGCAATTCTGTTCTAATGTTGCTTTGATGAACTAAAGTAAATTACATAAATTGCCATGGAACAAAATGGACAAGAAGCACGTTTTGTCCAAAACTGCCTCAGCATGCAACTTGTTGAAGTGCCATCCAGGTGTCTAGTTCCTCAAGCTTGGAACAGAGGAGTGAATCCAACTTCTGCAAGATAAGCCCATCCTCCACTTTAGAAGAGGCCCCGACACCTCGTCTGGTTCTACAGATCCCAGAGTTCCCTCCTGCTTTCCTCTGAGCTCCACCCCCTGCTGTTCCACCAACCAGAGGCTTCTTGGGCTTCCTGGCAACACCCAGTTCAGGGAATTCAACAAAGCGCTTTACCTTTTTTTGGCCTACGACAGCCTGAGAGCCATCTCGCCGGTTAAGAGGCACCTCAAAAATGGTTTCCAAACGTCTGAAAATTTCAAAACAGTAGCAAAAATTACCAGATGTTAAAACACAGCATGCCAAAAAGCAAACTTAAGTTCCTAATATTCATGTTGCTTCATTTTCTACAAATCTACCAACTACAGTTTTTAATGCAAATTATTTAAGTCTGAAGTTTTTAAACTGTGGTATAGACTGGCCCCACAAAAATCTGTTATGTACAGCCTGTGTTTTTACTTTGTCAGTGCAGGATGCGAATGGTTGAGGTTGTAACCAATTTTTCCTCTGCAAACTTTAAAAGCTTTCAGCACTAATTACTTTAATAGTGTGCACCATTATTTTAGGCAACAAAAAAAGCACAAAATATTGGGGTGAACAACAAAAATTAAATGTTCTGTCTGCCTTGAAGTCTCTGTGTACAGAAGCCAGATTTCCTAAAGAGAAGTTGAAAGAGCAAACACACTTTTGAGCTACAGATGTGTGTGCCTCTAATCTGTGTCCCTGCATGTCAAAATCAGGCATACTGAAGAAGTTCCATGAAGTTCTTGTGCATGTGTATGTCTGTGCTTTGTAGAATTTTCCAATCAGATTGGTATTTCCCCACTAAAGCCACATATAACTGGCAGTTTTAAACTCCTGTTTTAGCTTTGCTGCTTTCTGAAGATGGATGTAAAACATGCAGACAGAAGTTATTTAAAAAGGTACTCATCCTACAAGTTTAATATTTTTAGCTGTGGTGCTTTTAAAGGAATGAATTGAGAGACTTTTTAGAATGTTTAAAGACGTTTGCTGCTTTTAGTCCATATCTATTAGCTTTAAGGTAATTTATATACTACTGTACTTTGAAACATTGACAAAATTTGTTTTCACAAGACATAAGCATTTAAAATCTGCAGTCTCTCTCTTCCAGCTAAAAAGACTCTGAAATTTCCATGACATCACATAGAGGTTCCGAAATCTTGTCCAATCAAATGCTTTCCAAACGAGAATGCACCCTCCCCTTACAACTGTTCAGCTTATCTGGTTGTGTTCTAACTGGTGCTGATCATGCCTTCGCATGACACTTCGAAAGGAGCACAATCAGTGCTGCAGGGTTGTTTTTAACAGAATTTCCAATAAGAATCACTAAAAAAGTGAGTTCTCCATTATCACCTTTTTAGCTATCTGAAGCTCTCCCAGTGGAGGGTTATTGTATTTGAAGGGAATAGGGATGATCACTTCTAAATGGGACGCACCAATGCGGGAGCTAGACGGCAAGAAAGTTTCTGGAGTTTATTTATATTTTTTTGTGTAGCCGGAGGTTTCTAGGGATGTACAGCTCCAGTAAGTGTTCTTTATGCTTGGTGTATTGCGATTCAAAACATGGATATATTATCTTTTACTCGCTTCTTTCTCATTCATCATCATTGGACTTCAACAATGGCTCCAGCCTTGCTTTTATCCAAATCGACTTACAAAATGAGGAAGGATACGACATAAGCGATTCATCTTAAGGAGACAATAACATGAAAAGTGCAGCAACACAAAATTTAAATCGTCAAAACATCAAATCGAACTGTGCTTGTCAAGGCACTTCATGGGAACTTTAAGCTTGCTGTCAATTACTATAAGCATGGTAAACTTTGTGAAGTTCCATCTTAAATCATACTCATTATTTACAGCATTACTTGTGTACAGATTTACTATATTCATCAATACATTTCAATTGTAATCATTTTTGGACTTTAAAATCGCCTGTTGTAAGCAACATTCCCATCATTATGCATAGTCCACAGGTTTATTTATGAGGTGTTGTGGAGAGTAGTTTTGTGTCTGTTGCCGATTCTTTATGGTGGGTTGTCAGACAGACAACGGATTGCTTTAATAAAATGTTGCAGAAGAAAAAAAAAAACTGTTGGGTGCCATGAACTAAATGTTGGAGCATTTTTTTATTTGTTGTGCATTTATCAGTTTTCCTATTGTAGGGCTGCAGTTAGAGCCCATAGAATAAAACGCATCAACTAACACATTCAATTGTGATATGTTGTTGTGAATTATGATTCACAACATTCAGTTGTGAACTGTGGTTTTTGCCTTAGTGCCATTGCATAATAAGAAAATTAGCAAATAATCGCAAAACCGGCTAAACTCGATTTAGTCTCAGATGGTAATCTAACAGTCAAAAACATATCTGGGTGTATAACAAAAATGTGGTGTTCACATGCATTTTTGACTACTTCCGTATGATGTTTTTGTGATCTGATAAAAAAACATTTTTGGACCTCGTTTATACTTGTATTTAGTTCTGACCACCTGAAACATCTTGACACGAGGTTGAAACAGGGTCAACATATCTTCTTAGATGCCACTATATGGGTGCTTCCAACTGGAAGGCTGCAGTCTAGCTAGACTGTATATCTTGATTGCCACATCAAGCACAGCCGAAGGCTGCCTCAATTGTGAGGACCCTTGGAAGGCAGCCTCATTTTACAGCTTTCATTTGCCATATTTTGAAAATGGCTTTCAATCACCCACAATCCCTTGCAAATGCACACTTACTAAACAGTCTCATTCTAGCACTGAATGCTGAGGGGGAGCCTAGCCCACAGCCTCATAAGGAATGGTCTAAGAAAGACACAGCCTACAGTGCATTCAGAAAGTATTCAGACCCCTTCATTTTTTTCACATTTTGTCAAGTTGCAGCCTTATGCTAAAATGCTTTAAATTATAATTTTTTTTCTCACATCAATCTACACTCCATACCCCATAATGACAAAGCAAAAAACAGATTTTTGATAACTTTACAAATTTATTACAAAGAAAAAACTGAAATATTACATAAGTATTTAGACCCTTTGCTATAACACTTCAAATTTAGCTCAGGTATATCCCATTTCTCTGGATCATCTCTGAGATGTTTCTACACTTTGATTGGAGTCCACCTGTGGCAAATTCAATTGATTGGACATGATTTGGAAAAGCACGCACCTGTCTATATAAGGTCTCACAGCTGAAAATGCATAGAGCAAAAACCAAGCCATGAGGTCAAAGAAACTGCCCGCAGAGCTCAGTGACAGGATTGTGTCGAGCACAGATCTGGGGAAGGCTACAAAAAAAAATTTGGCTGCATTGAAGGTTCCCAAGAGCACAGTGGCCACCATAATTAGAGATGGGCCTTGGTAAGAGGTGACCAAGAACCTGATGGTCAATCTGGTTGAGCTCCAGAGATCATGTGTGGAGATGGGAGAAACTTGCAGAAGGACAACCATCACTGCAACACTCCACCAATCTGGGCTTTATGGCAGAGTGGCTAGACGGAAGCCTCTCAGTGCAAGACCACCTAAACGACTCTCAGACTGTGAGAAACAGAATTCTCTGGTCTGATGAAATGAAGATTGAACTGTCTGGCCTCAATTCCAAGCGTCATGTCTGGAGGAAACCAGGCATCGCTCATCGCCTGCGCATTATCATCCCAATTGTGAAGCATGGCAGTGGTCGCATCATACTGTGGGGGTGTTTTTCAGCAGCAGGGACTGGCGGACTGGTCAGGGTTGAAGGAAAGCTGAATGCATCAAAATACAGAGATATCCTTAATAAAAACCTGGTCCAGAATGCTCAGGACCTCAGACTGGGCCGAAGGTTCACCTTCCAACAGGACAATGTCCCTAAGCACACACCCAAGACAATGCAAGTGTGGCTTAGGGACAACTCTGTGAATGTCCTTGAGTGGCCCAGCCAGAGCCTGGACTTGAACCCAATCGAACATCTCTTGAGAGACCTATAAATGGCTGTCCACCGACGGTTCCCATCCAACCTGACAGAGCTTGAGAGGATCTGCAGAGAAGAATGGCAGAAAATCCCCAAATCCAGGTGTGCAAAGCTTGTTGCATCATACCCAAAAAGACCCGAGGCTGTAATCGCTGCCAAAGGTGCTTCAGCTAAGTACAGAGTTAAGGGTCTGAATACTTATGTCAATGTGATATTTCAGTTTTTGTTTTGTTTTTTGTTTTTATATAAAAAATTTTTTTTTAAAGCATTTGAGCATAATGCTGCAACATAACAAAATGTGAAAAAATTGAATGGGTCTGAATACTTTCTGAATGCACTGTAACTAGGCTGCAGCCTTCAGATTGGGAAGTACCATATATGTTGCTCACAGCTCTTAAGCTTTCACTCAAAGTGATTTTAATTTACTCAATGTTGAAACATAGTTCAGGTACCTGTTATGGTAAATGGCCTGAAGAGTTTGAGAACTTATTTAAGATATGATAAATTAGTAATTTAGCACAACACAAGATAAAACACATGTGGAAAAATCCTCACCCATCAGGAGGTTTGCTGAAGTTTTTATTGGTGTAGATTTCCTCCAAGCTAAAATCCTTCTTCTTTATTCTGTAAAAATACAAACCATGTATCACAGGTGTGATGGAATAAATGAAAACAAACATTAGCTAAGGAAGGAAAAAAATGACAAAGGAGACCTTCTCTAAATATACAAACCTGATGACCTTAGGAAGGCCCATTGGTGTGAGATTATTCTGAGGCTTTGGAATTTTTTTACAGATACGAATAGAGGACACTTTTCCTCGATGACCCTCCTTAATTTCTGTCTGTTTGGATAGTGAAGATGTAATAAGTATAAAGAAAGTATAAATTGTAGACTTCAAAACCATAGTAAAAGAAAGAATTAATGAAAGCTGAAAAGTCTTGCACCTTGATTTCAGAGTCTGATAATGCTTTTTCCTCTGAGATGGATGTAGATGAGAGCTGAAGGCTAAAGTTTGATTTTTCTTCTTCATCCATTGCTTCCTCACATCTCATTTGGAGCATCACATGGTCTCCCTCCAAAGACCTTTGTGAAAATGCACTTGAGGGAGGAAAAGGAAGGATTTTAACCAATGAAATTGATCTGTATCATCTTATGAAGGGTTTAGTGAAGCAGGAAATATTTAATCTGAGAAAATCTAAATGCTACATTGTACAATATGTGCTAGGATAATATTGTACATGTATCATCCTGTGGATTAGATATCGGGTCTCATTCACTAATAACTGCATACAAGTTGCATACTTGTGTGTGCAGAAAAGGTTTTCACGGAAATAATATGCATAAAACTTGCCCAAATGGTCTTCATAAGTGCACATCTGCTGTGAAGTCATTCGCCAATCTCTACAAACGTATCCTTAATCTCTATAGACGCATCAAGATCTTCAAGTAAAGCCAAGTGTGCTATTCTCAAAATAAAATAAAACAAACATCTTTCATATAGGCCTAGACTACACATGATTGGCTGCAAATTGATGCATAACCTAGCTATCGAATCAAGTTATAGCATATACTTTTTGCTACTTTAAAATAAGTAGTCACTTTTTGAATTTCTAAGAATAATAATATGTATCTTACAGGGATGGGGTGAAAATGGTAAGTCATAGCAGATGTTCCAGATGTATATTTTCAGTTGATTTGTTTGTTGAATTGAAAGCTTTTTGTTGTAGTTATAGCTTTTAAGTGTTTAAGCTTAAAGTAATCCTTTCAAGTGATTTAATAAGGAAAATTTAGAAAATTTTACCAAACAATTTGGACAAATTAGCTTCAGAAAATTACTTTAGCTGAAAGATGAGTAGTTTGCATCCTTAATTTTAAAACAGGGGAAGCCAACCCTGCTCCTGGAGGGCCATTTTACTGCAAAGTTTTGATCCAACCCTAATCAAACACACCTGAACCAGCTAATCAAGGTCTTCAGGATTACTTAAATTACAGGCAGGTGTGATGGAGCAGGGTTGAAGCTGAACTCTGCAGGAAGGTAGATTGCTGGCTCCCACAGCCTTAAAACATTTCTGCATAACATTCCACGTTTCTTAAGCCACCAAGAGTCTGTGATTTTTGCGCATGTGTGGTTGCACAGTTGGGTCAAATTTTTATCCAACATTTGGAATAAATTTAAGTGTGGACTTGATAAATCATGATTTCTTTGTGACAAAACGTTTGCACACAGGTTTTACAAATACATACGTACACACTGTTAGTGAATGTGACCCTTTGTGAAGGAGGTTGGAATCTGATAAATTACCTGCAGAGTGTAGACACAGTGGCAGGAGGAGTCTCAGGACTGGGAGTGACAACATTGGAGGGGCCAGATAAAGCATGACAGGCTGTGAGGGTGGATGTAAAGGGGGAACTGAAGGAGGACGATGAGGATGTGACGAAACTGGACATAAAAGGGGAGGCAACGGCATGAACGCTGCCAGTGCTGGTGTCACTAGCATGACTATGCCCTTGACTTGAGCTTTTGGACAAGAACGCTAGAGGGCTGGACAAAAAACAAGAGGCAAGGGCTGTGAGAGAGGTCAAGGGAGAGTATGGGAAGGACGGACCACTGTAGTGGCCACCCCTACTAGCAGGGTACACCTCCTTACGAAGACACAGAGGGGCAATTTCTCGTTCCATCTCCACACTACAGACAGTGTGCCGGCGAGTACGCTTGGACGGAGAGTTTAAATGGGTGGGAAGTGGAACGGGTGAGCTCTTTTTAGGTGGTGAGGTAGTACTGTTGTCATGCATGTGGGACAGAGGTAAATGAGAGTCACTGAATAATAGAGAAGGGATTTCAGGGCAGGAGTAGCTGCGCAGGAGGCGTTTGGAGCCGCTACCTGACGACAACACTACTGGAATGGTTTCCATCGTCTGTTCTTGGGTCTCTGCCTCATCTTCGCTTCCAATAGCACCTTTCCTTTTTCCAGCGAAAACACATTTGCTACTTTTTCGGTTCATAATCTTTGTGGGTCTTCTTGGCTTTCTTTCTGACTGTAATGGAGCTGTCGATTTAGGCTGCATTGGCGGTGACACAAGTCCATTTTTTTCTTCTCTTACTTCAAGTCCAGAAAGCACCCCTGTAGACAGAAATGACTCCTGCTCCTCAGTTGCAATAATTGTCCTTTGAGTTTCATCGCAAGCCTTGTCCCTCTGAAGTACAGTTCTTCTTGCAGGTTTACTGGGTCCTGCTGGATCAACTACTGAAGTTGTACTGCAGTCCTTAAAATTCTGCTTGGGTGGATGAAGATTCCTCTTTTGGAAAGCTGTATTTCCTGCACTTTTAAGAAAATGCTGTCTTGTCTTCCATGATTCAACAATCTTCTCAAAAGTCTCTTGTGCCTGCATGGGGTGCTGCAATCCTGGAAGCTCTGATGGTCTGGAATTTTCATAATTACATTGTCCCATGGTATTCGAATTATTGCAGTCTAAGCTCTTGTCAATCAAGACATTTCTTGTGGCATTTTGGAAAGATGTAGCATCAGTGGTATCACCTTCATTAGCAAAGGTCAGTAACATTCCACATTTTAAATTTTTTCTCGACCGACTTCTTACTGCCTTTTCCAGTCTCATTTGTTTAATCTCTGTGGAGTCACAAGAGCGTGAGGTGTCGGAGACTACAGAATTTCTCATATCAACATCTGCAGTATTGCTAATACTAAGGATCATATTTGAGGCTTGGAGCTGTTGCACTGTAGAAATCCCTTTCCTCTTTTTCCTGATCGGAACAATTGTTGCATCCTCCTGATTCTTTTCCAAAGACATGCCGTTGCCTGTGACCTTGTTTTTATTCTTTGAAGGCCTCGGGCCTCCCTTTTCAGCTTTTTGCAAACTACATTTCTCCCTTACCAGCAAGTCTTTCTTTACCTCTTGACACCTCTTTGCCCTCACTTCAACAACAGAAGTGCTCTTTGGACAGTCTGTTACTTCAGCTGAGTGGTGCGTCCATTCCATAACATTTTCAGACTGTGAATCCTTCATGTTATAATCCAGAGTATTTGGTCCTGTCACAAATGTGGCCAATTCTGTCGAGGTGAACTCAAAAGCGTCTGACAGACGTTTCACTGACTTTCTAGGGCTTTTCCTAATGGCCATCTGCGAATAGGATTCCTCACTGCCAAACACACAACCTCTCCTTGTGTCTCCACCTATCAAGTGAAAATCAGAGGAAATACTAGAAGAGGCTTCAGAACCATTGTTTAAAGAAGTTATTTTTGTGATTACAATTACAGAGTTTGTTTCTGGTTTCAAAAGGCTTGATGCCTCTGAAATATAGGAGTCAATATCATGTTCACAGGCTGTGATACTATCTTCATGTTTACTGCTATGGGTCTGTCTCTCACCTATTAGTCGCTGCTGAGCAACAGCTTCATCATTTTTCGAATTGGCTTGACAAGACACACATTTGGCACTTGCAGAATTCAAAGGTTTGTCAGAGGACGGAATAGGTCTAGTCCTGAGAAAACGACTTTGTACTTTACAAGGACATGAATCATGTATTCCATCCTGAAGGACGGCTTGTGACTGCCTTGAAGGACGGTCTATCTGATTTTCTTCTTCATTTGGTGCAACCTTTAAATCGCTGTGCATTTTAATATTATCCAATACTGGTTCATGGTTGTTACTTGAAACTGTACCAAAATTCAGTCTCTGTGCAACTCTATGGCGTTTTGGAGCAATGTTACACTGCACTCCTTCTGATGAAGGCCTTTTTGAAAACAACCCATTTTTATATTTATCACTGGTAGTCACCCCCTCCTCAGTCCTGATTGAACTTTCCACATTTGACTTGGTGATTAACTGTTGATGCTGATCAGACAATCCAGTTGAGGACAGTGAGTCACTGGACTTAAAAAGGCGAACAGGGCTCATGACAATCTCAGTAAAGCTAGCCATCTTGGATTTGAATGACTGTAGAAGTGGACCAATCTCCCATTTTTTTATAGTTGGAAGTCTCTCTGGGGATTCCCACTCCACTGGTTTCTGGTCATGTTTATGCTCATTTGTGGGGCTGCCATTTCCTAACTGTGGTGTTGCAGAGGATAACATTTTATGGCCTTTATCAACTTCATCCCTACAATCATAAAGAAAGGGGAAAAAAGACATTTCGTAAAAAAAACTAAAAATAATACACAACATATTTAAAACATTCATGCTGGTTGAGGGTTACAGATCCTTCCTTAGTTAGCATATCTTAACATGTCTTAGCATAACTCACTCTGAATATTGCTCCTCCATCTCAGCTTCAACTCCAAAGCTTGTCTGCAAAAAAAAAAGCGGGTTAAGACAAAGAACTGTAATAATGAAGCATGCAACACAAAAGTCAGTAACATTAAGTGTTTAAACAATTAACTGTAACAGTAGATTTAAGTCAATCATCAGGCTCACATTCAGACTCATGGACAGGAGTGTGTGTGTGATCAGTAAGAGGGGTACAGTAACAAAACACTGCTGGTGGTAGAACATAAGCACAGCTTATTCTAATTCTGCTTTATTGCACTTATAGTGATTCTGAGGGTGATGATTGCCTGGGCCAGCATCTCTGGACCTACTGGCCCTCAGCCCAGCCTTCACTTTCTCCAAAACGAGAAGGGCACCACACCCCTTTTGATTTTATGCCTTGCTGCCAACACTTTTCTCCCCTTTCGTATTTTAATTTTTCTAAATGGTTTGCAAAGATGTCACCATCAATTCCACAGTTTCTGTCTTGACATCCTGCTAACCTTAATCAACTCCATAATAACAGTAACATCTCATGAGTATGATGAGCAACGCATACGGTGATTCTCCTGACACCTGTCAAGAAAATATCATGATCCTATTTTACTCCAAAATCAAAAGAAACAAATAAGCAATCATATGTATATAGAAAATGAAAAATCAATTTAAAAATCATTGTACAACAGGATCTTTTTACTACAATACAGTCAAAAATTACAGTTATCAATAATTGATGATTTAAACAACAGAAATAGTAGAAGTAAACCGTCTGGATGTGTTATAGTAATAAGAATTGGAGAGTCAAATGAGTCAGTGTTCTGAAAATAATCTCACTCAACACAATATCTTAATGTTCTAAATCTAGGCATAATTTTCTTTGTGCCAAATATAATTTTATGCTTTATTGTATTGATTTTCATGAGACTCACCCCATTAATTAGTATTTAAGCACTTAATCATATGTATGAGCTACTTTACATCTCTATAACTTGGGGTTGTGACTTCTAATTCTGTTCATTTTTGTACAGTGCAAAATTAACAATTCAGAGAAATGTCACCAAATGTGTTGAAGGATGACACAAAGTCAGTGAGACATTACCATGCTGTTTTCCCCTCTCTTGCATATGGATGATCTCAAGTGTTGAGATTATGATGACTGGGCCTCACTACTGAGACTCATTCTTATTCTCTTTTCTGGTCATAGGATGGAGTCCACTTTTTCTGTTTGCCAACCTCATTTCAAAAACATTGCAACTGTGGAATGGCAGTATACCGGTTAACCATTCCACTTTCTAAGCTTACATCATGATAATTTGCCAAGCTCTTATTCACAATACCACATTCGATACAGATAAGCAAAATACGTATACGGTCACTGGCACTTACAAAGTACAAACAGGAAAAAAAAACATTTTAAAAATGGAAAACTCTTTAAGAAGATACATTAATGCATGTATTAATTACTGTCACTACCACACAGGTGCTTCATAGCTTATTCACCTTGTAAGAATAAACCTACAGGAATAAATGCACAACAAAATCATGAGGATCAGTATATTTAAAGGGTTAGTTCGCCCGAATATGAAAATTCTCTCATGATTTACTCATCCTCATGACATTTCAGATGTATGACTAACTTTCTTCTGCTGAACACAAACAAAGATTTTTAGAAGAATATCTCAGATTTGTAGGTCCACACAATGCAAGTGAATAATGACCAGAAATCCAAAAAGGAGATAAAGAAAGCATAAATGTAATTCATATGACTTGTCTTCTGAAGCGATCCAGTTGGTTTTGGGTGAAAAAAGACCAAAATGTAACTCCCTTTTCACTGTATATCTTGACAGCAATCTCCTTGGTGATCATGATTTCAAGCTCGATTACACTTCCCACAGCGCCATCTAGCGCTCTGCGCATGCCTCGAGCACTAGGAAGTGTAATCGAGCTTGAAATCATGATCATGCAGTGAAAGAAGTTGATGTTATATTTTGGTCTGTTCTCACCCAAAACCAACTGGATCACATCAGAAGACATTGATTAAACAACTGAAGCAATATGGAATACTTTTATACTGCCTTTATTTGCTTTTTGGAGCTTCAATTCACTTCCATTTTATGGCCCTAGAGAGCTGAGATATTCTTCTAAAAATCTTCGTTTGTGTTAAGAAAAAATTCATACACATCTGGGATGCATGAGGGTGAGTGAATGATGAGCATTTTCATTTTTGGGTGAACTAACCCTTTAAATGTAGATGGATGCCCAAGAAAGGCCATTTTATTTGCATTTCTTCATCGCTGGTGGGTGAGACCTTTATTATTTTCATTTTATTATTATTATTATTATTATTATAAAATTAAACCGGAATAATTATTTTATTCTCCTTGATCTTTCACGAACACTAAACATTGAATATGAGTATTGTACGTGCTATAAGGGGTGAAAAGCTAGTGAATACACCTTTGGTGTATCGCGTCTGTCACCTGCTGTTTGACAAATAAAAAAAACATTAGTGCATATTAAAAACAATAGAGTATGATAGAAGAGCTACATTCGGGTTTAATAATTAGAAATGAAAGTAGAAATGAAAGATTCAATTAGCAGAAAACTTTTACATATGATAACAAGATGGTGCTCTTTACGGTGAGAACAGAATCCCATATTAATTTGTAAATAAAGGCAGTTCTGTCAGCAGGCCGCAGCATTTAATAATGCTCAAGTTAACTTTTTAGTAAATTAAATTACCAATTTACATTTTCCGCTCGACTAACCAGCAATCTCCACATAATATGGTTGCGATTATTAAACTCTTCGATTCGTTGAAAACCGGTGCAAATTTTATTCTTAACATTCTGATTGAGACCAAACTCGGTACTTCAGAGTCAGAAATATTTCTGTATTTAAAATTATTTTTTCATCGTTAAACGTGTGTAGTTGAAGTTAGCTGTTCGGCTAACCACCTCGACATCCAGCTCTACCGTGTGAAGAGATCCAACAACAGCATTGTCATTTCTCAGACAATGAGCCATAGACTGCCACCTAAAACCATTTTTTCTTGGGTACAAACATTAATTATCTTTCTGAGCAGCCGCTTTACTAGAGATGTAAGTTTCCAGACACTGCTGTGGTTTTGTGTACGTCGTCGACGTAAATGCGGCTAGCTAAGCTATGCTGCTATCTACGCATAATACATTACAATAAGAGTGCTTGTACTACCTCGTCCTTCAAACAGGCATGGTGTAACAGATGTAAATAAACTGCACACATACCTAAAAACATTTGTAGGAAACGTGTGGCGTAGCTGAGAAAACATCCCTTTTAGGCGTTGTTTTTAAAACACCGTAAGTCTGTGTTGGTGTGACATTTCCATGCCGGACGGTGCCTGAGTTTTACCATTGCACTGCACTCTGAAGATTCGGACAAATCATTCGGTGCGACTGTGCTCCCGGTCTGTGAAAGAGCCAATCAGAGCCTCCCATAACTTGACTATGGCCCGCCACTCTGGTACGTTCTGAAATTCAGCCAATTAGAAATGTGCAAGCGTCAACGAACTTAACAATTTGGTTTCAGGAGGGAAATCGAACCAATAGTGATGTCATAAACAGTCGTCTTCGTCCCCATGTGAACTTCAAGGGTTTTTTATAAGTGATGGGAAGTCTGATTCTTTTCCGCTAACCGGGTCTTTCGGACGGTTTGTTTCAATGAACTGGTTCAAAAAACCGAGACACAATTAATTTACGTCATCACGTAATGACGTCACTATATATATAAAACGCTAATACGCCGGTGTCGTAGAATACACGCACACATTCAATAAAGCCATATGTTAGGGCATATTGCTGATTATAACATTTTATTTAAATAAGTTATAATAAGGGTGTTTATTGTCATCAGTGATCTTACAATACATCCATTAAAGATTTGCACCTAAAGCACCTAATACTGACACTGATATACAAACGTGGAAGTTCTACACGTTTAAAGCATAAAAAGTGATTAAACTAGTTTTAATCAACTCACCCTTTTAACGGAAACAATGATCCAGCTCATCACAACTTCAGATATAATCTGCATGCACAATACTCAATAGTAAAATCTGTTTATATCTCTCGACTGAAACGTTTTACTCCCTCATTCAAGTTCTCAGTTCACGCATGCTCATCAGCTGCTCACTAATCAGCAGTTCTCAGTATTATGCCTGAAAGAGGCAATTCTCAGTTCAGTGTACTGGTGACTCGCAAACTGCTGTGATCCACTCAATGTACTGCTGACGCAAGAGCTGCTGTCCTCGGATCAGTGTACTGTTGACTCAAGAGCTGCTGTCCTCGGATCAGTGTACTGTTGACTCGAGAACTGCTGTGAACGACTCAATGTACTGTTGACTCAAGAGCTGCTGTCCTCGGATCAGTGTACTGCTGACTCGAGAACTGCTGTGAACGACTCAATGTACTGTTGACTCAAGAGCTGCTGTCCTCAGATCAGTATACTGTTGACTCGAGAACTGCTGTGAACGACTCAATGTACTGTTGACTTGAGAACTGCTGTGAACGACTCAATGTACTGTTGACTCAAGAACTGCTGTGAATGACTCAATGTACTGTTGACTCGAGCTGCTGTCCTCGGATCAGTGTACTGTTGACTCAAGAACTGCTGTCCTCGGATCAGTGTACTGTTGACTCAAGAGCTGCTGTCCTCGGATCAGTGTACCGTTGACTCGAGAACTGCTGTGAACGACTCAATGTACTGTTGACTCAAGAGCTGCTGTCCTCGGATCAGTGTACTTGTTGACTCGAGAACTGCTGTGAATGACTCAATGTACTGTTGACTCGAGAACTTCTGTGAACGACTCAATGTACTGTTGACTCAAGAGCTGCTGTCCTCGGATCAGTGTATTGCTGACTCGAGAACTGCTGTGAACGACTCAATGTACTGTTGACTCAAGAGCTGTAGACTGGATCATCTTAATACGTTGATAAAACGGTAATACAATCAAGTCATAAACATATTTCCAGTATGTTTTATTTGTTACATTCTCTGTTGTTTGTTTAGCAAAATAGACCTGAAACATACATTTCGCCCCTTAATCACACACATGCTCAATGTCAGCAGCTCATCGGTTCTCAGTATGTTGGACACCTCCGAAAGAGGCGATTCTCAGTTTATTGTACTGTTCCTCTCGAGAACCGTTGCGACCCGAGCGTTCAGTCCGATGTGAACTAGTTGGAGCGGTTAATTGCAAAGAAGAGTTGGCAAAAGCAAATATTACCACTTCTAGGATCATATTACTCCCGGTTACCGGTTCATTTCAATTCGGAGTGTCAGGCACATCCGAGAGACAGGTTAAGACAGAGTAACTTGTGGATCAGTGTTGACTCCAGACATGAACTGTTTCAAACGATTCAGTCCGATTTGGTAAACAAGTTCAACTCTTTCACTAAAAAGAACCGGTTCAAAAGAATGATTCATTCACGAACTCGACATCACTATTTTTTATATGCCACTACAAGAATCCTTACATTCTATACCATGTGTTGTAAAGTATGGGCGCGGGAAAATCAAATAAGCATGTTAATATTAATATACATTAATTTAAATATCTATGAGGCAGTAATCATAACATGAAGTTGGGCCCAGCCAGAAAAAAATCTTTATTCTAAAACACATCAGGTATCAAACAGAGGTGCACATATTAGCGTGTGTACATAAAACAAATAGAGTAAACAATTGATTAGAAAAGCCCTCATAGAAGGACTGAAGTAATTAAACAGAACTGATTTTGGTTGTAACATGACTGAAAGAATGTTCATGCGTAAAGCTCAAAGTCTATTCGCTTCGAGTTGTAGAACGGGGCACCTTCTTGGTCAACCCTTCTACAGTATACACCATCCTTGAAGTAGCCCTCATCCACCCAGTCCTGGAATTAAAGATACAGAAATATATTAGGCACTACTTTTGGTTATGATACTTTAAAAATCAAAAGTTACAAGAGTGTTTGCCTTTGATATTCCCAGAAACACTATGACATTTACTAAACATAACACAAAAAAATTATTTCAGTAACATGAGAAAAAAAATCTATGCTTGGTATTGCTTGGTAACAAAACAACTATAATTGTCATACCTGCATCTGTTGGCTGCTGAAGGGTCCATAGAGCTCAGAGTTTTCCTCATTGTCCCATTTGTACTCCCACATGACCTCATAAGTCACTAAGAGAAAACAAAGAAAACATGGATGCAATTGTGGAGGGATTAATGTGCATTGATTTATGTGACAGGTCAAGATAATAATTCATAACATATCACAATAGGCAATTTTTCTTAGATGTCTCGTAGAGTCATTTGTTTGTAACTGGACTTTCTCATATCATCACCTGTTTGGGTGGCTTCATCACACTGGCACAAAGTCACAAGAACAACAGCAAAGCAATATTAAGATAAATGTGCCTAAAAACAACACCACAACCACAAAAACATACTCATTCTCACCTCTATCGCTGTTCTTATTCTCTTTATCTTTTTCTACAATATGCTTCTCATCAAATTTATCACCAAACATGTCTAGTTCATCGTCGTCTTCCTCCCTGCCCTCTTTTGTTTTGGCAGCCTTTCCTTGTTTCATTCCCTTCAGTTTGTAGGCCAGTTTTTCATAGGTCTGCTGATAAATTTCAAACTCTCCAATCCCCACCAGTCTGTCTGCCAATGCTGTCAGTTTGTCTAGTTTATCAGCATCTCTGTTTGGAGTCTCTTCTTTTTCTTCTTCTCTTGATCTTCCTTTTTTCTTTCGTCCTCCAAGACCCCCATGTCTTCGAAGAGCAGCAGCCACTGTTTCTCCAGGCAACATTAGTTCAATGATGGCTTCTATGAGTTGAAAATGGCTGTATGTGGCCAGAGGGTCTTCCGCTGGTTCTTTCTCCACCTCTTCTTCATCTTCGTCACTTTCTTTCCGCTGCTTCTCACGCTGCATCTCCTCCTCTGCTTCATCTTCATCACCAGCTCTTCTCCTTCGTTTAGCTGCAAGACCTTTCTTCTTTTTCACTGGCTGTTCTTTTATCCTCACCTATGTGAAGTTACAAGGTGATTAAGCAACAGCATTTGATAAAGGAAAGCATTTCTGTACATTACTTAAATATTTAAATTTCAACTTATATTCTAAGTTATTTATCTTAATTCGAGCAATAAAATGTACCCAGTCAATATTGTCCAGCCAGTTGTCCCTGATATCCTTATCTTTGTTGACAAAGTAGTTTCCTTCTGAATCAAAGTGTCCCTCTTGCATTTCTTCAACAAGGTTAAAGGGAGTGATGGGTACCCCCTCATCATAGTCAATTGTTGCCATTTCCTGACCTAAAAACACACAGAAACTGTAAGACAAGTAATTTTGAATGAATACTGATCAAAAATGAAATACAAGTAACCTAATGCTTCATTTCTCTTCATTATCATGTTTACTTTTTTATTTTATTTTTTGGTACATAAAAATAATTCATTTATAGGTTTTCAAATGTCAGAGCCTTATTGACATTTTAAGAGGAAATAAACACAAAGGTTTAAAGAAAGGAAAAAAAAAATGTGAAAGAGAAGCATTCTGCAATGTGCTAAGAGCTTATTTCATAATGTGCATGAGACCAAATATTCCCAGACCTTCCACATCATCACTGGCAAGAATGTCGTATTTGCTGCTATTCTCTATATCCTTTTCTTCATCCTCCTCATCACTGTCTAAAGAGTGTTTCTCCTTAAATCTGGATCCTGGCCCAGTCACACCATCAACCATCTATGAAAAGACAGTGGATAAAATGGAACAGAGCATTACAATACAATTAATCTTTTCCATCAATAATCAAACTGTAAATTTTATTTCATATCAATGTCAATCAATAATTAGTGAATTGTCTAGGAAGGTTTGATGTAAATGTATTCACATAGATATGTAAATATTTGTTATGCCAGAAGATAAATTTATAATTAAGCTCAAATTAGAAATACAGCAATGTTCTAAAGCTTCCTCCCTAGGCAGATTATCAGTCATTATCAGCACTTACTGAAAGTATAAAGAATTATATGGCACTTAACTTTCTCTTTGGAACATCCTCTTCCAAAGTAATCTCCCCATCTCCATCCTCAAATGACACTTTTCTTTTCGACATGCTATTAGAGATATGAAAAATTTGACTACACAAGTAAAACTGTTGATAAAATTTTAAGTGGCTAATTTCACATTACTTTTAATTAAAAAATAAAAACTCTCCATAACAAATTGGAAAGATGGAACCTGTGCACCATTTCCCACTAACGACCTCAATGAGTTTCAGTCACTGTCACATGTACACATCAAATGTAATGACATGCACAGTCTTCCAAATGCTAGTTATTTGGCTATTTAGTAGCTATTTAATGAGTAAAATAGGTGAAAACGTAGGCATTGATTGATACACAAACAGTTCTTCTTAATATCCTCTTGTATATTTATCGTATATTGCATGTCCATAAATTTTGTGCAGTGAAAGCACTTCAAAGTTTGTTTTTGTTTCACAAAACCTAGATCTACAGTTGAAGTCAGAAGTTTACATACACTTAGGCTGAAGTCATTAAAACAAATTTTTTAACCACTCCACAGATTTCATATTAGCAAACTATAGTTTTGTCATTTAAGACATCTAATTTGTGCATGACACAAGTAATTTTTCCAACAATTGTTTACAGACAGATTGTTTCACTTTTAATTGACTATTTCACAATTCCAATGGGTCAGAAGTTTACATACAGTAAGTTAACTGTGCCTTTAAGTAGCTTGGAAAATTCTTGAAAATGATGTCATGCCTTTAGGCAATTAGCTTCTGATGGGCTAATTGGCGTCAATTGGAGGTGTACCTGTGGATGTATTTTAAGGCCTACAAGTCTGGTTAAACCTTGGGAGCAATTTCCAAATGCCTGAAGGTACCACATTCATCTGTATAAATAATAGTACACAAGTATAAACCCCATGGGACCACGCAGCCATCGTAACGCTCAGGAAGAAGATGCATTCTGTCTCCTAGAGATAAACGTAGTTTGGGGCAAAAAGTGCAAATCAATCCCAGAACAACAGCAAAGGACCTTGTGGAGATGCTTGAAGGAACAGGTAGACAAGTATCTATATCCACAGTAAAACGAGTCCTACATCGACATAACCTGAAAGGCTGCTCAGCAAGGAAGAAGCCACGGCTCCAAAACCGCCATAAAAAAGCCAGACTACCGTTTGCAAGTGCACATGGGGACAAAGATCTTACTTTTTGCAGAAATGTCCTCTGGTCTGATGAAACAAAAATTGAACTGTTTGGCCACAATGACCATCGTTATGTTTGGAGGAAAAAGGGTGAGGCTTGCAAGCCGAAGAACACCATCCCAACTGTGAAGATATGGGTGGCAGCATCATGTTGTGGGGGTGCTTTGCAGCAGGAGGTACTGGTGCACTTCACAAAATAGATGGCATCATGAGGAAGGAAAAATGTGTGTATATATTGAAGCAACATCTCAAGACATCAGCCAGGAAATTAAAGCTCGGTCGCAAATGGGCCTTGCAAATGGGCAATGACCACAAGCATACCTCCAAAATTGTGGCAAAATGGCTTAAGGACAACAAAGTCAAGGTATTGGAGTGGCCATCACAAAGCCCTGACCTCTCTACTATTATTGTGACATTTCACATTCTTAAATTAGTGATCCTAACTGACCTAAGACGGGGAATGTTTTCTACGATTAAATGTTAGGAATTGTGAAAAACTGAGTTTAAATGTATTTGGCCTAGGTGTATGTAAACTTATGACTTCAACTGTACATTATTCTCATCTGTCACCGCCATCTTGGAAATTACATCAAATGGCAGTTCTTGCTGAGATCAGGGTTGATCGAACCACCCAGACTTCACAAGTCAGATGTCCGACTTCAAGCGACATTCCAGTCATTATTTTCAAGTAGGAAGTGGGAAAATCTGAGTTATGAATTGTCTGGAACACACCATATGCGAGTAGTATTTGGCTGGTCATGTGATTCCAACATGGCAGCTCCCATGAGGGGACCCTCTCCATGTAGAATAAAACAGCTTATATAAGGTTACTGCTATGACTATCAGTCTTCATGTGAGTGCTCATGAGTTTATACATATCTTTCAAAATTACTATTCCTTTCTTTAGGTATAAAACTTTTTAATTTAAAAAAAATTTCTGAGTGCTAGGGTTGTGCCGATAGACGATGATCTCAGGGACTGACGATGGTCAGAGTGATCGCCAATAGCTGATGCCTTTGACGATGTCAAGACAATATTTGGCTCGTTTTCCCATTAATGTATTAAATTATTATTATTAAATTAATATTACAAATAATTTGCCCCGCAACATTAAAACATAAAATAATACAAAAACACGTTCACCTCGAACCTTGATTTATATTTCAGTGATTATTATCTTCATTATAATTATTATTTTTATTTAAAATTGTTTTTATGTCTTTATTTATGTAAGTAATTTTCTGCCTTCATGTTTAGATGGATACTTGCCTGACAGTAAATGGAAAGGTGGTTAGTTATATATATAATTTTTTTATCACTTTGTTATTTTAATTGCTTTTTCGTTTCATTTGAAGTGCAATTTGAATTTAGAAATGCATTAGATCAAGGGTCGGCAACCTTTTTGACATGGAGTGCCATTTTTTTATTTTCCTGGTCAATGGCTGTGCCGACAACCCCCCTTCCCAAATCGTTTATTTTTTATTACAAATGATATTATCAGCATAATTATGATATAATCATGATCCTGCATGTGAATTTTCACAGAGCATCATGTGAGAGTGCTTTATTGAAAGAAAACCTGTCCTTTTGTACAAAATGAGTTAACAGTTAATTTCACAAATTTGCTTGATTACTGATCATGAAATTGTGTGGAATCTTAAATATTTCTTATATTATGTCATACATTTTACTAAATCACACAGAGCTGGGTAATCACTAGCACGCAAGCACCAGCGAGAGAGAAGCAGGCTATTCTATTTATAAGACGTTTTTCGCACCTGCATTCCAGTTTACATCATGATCACGGAATGAATTTTCATCAGCTGAATGGGAGGCTAAACAAAAAGTTAAAATGTGACGAGACTCGCGATGCGCGTGCAAGACATTCACGCATCACAAGCCGATCAACAAGCTGATCATTTAGCCCTTTCCGGTGAATTGCACCTGCAAAATCCTAAAACTGTATTTCCAGGTTTAATTTATATATTTAATAGACTCAGATTTTTGAATCCCACGATGTAGGTTTATGTTTTCTCTTTTAATCGTTTAATGTAGTTTTGAATATGACTATGGTTTAATGAGGGTGTAGGCTACCTGTATGCTGGGTTGGAAATCTCAACGATTAATAGTGGTGTTTTCCTGATTACATTACATGTTGTTCTGAAAGCAAAAAGAAACAAATGAAACACGGAATGTAGGCTGTCATCCGCTCATCCTGACCGAAGCAAAGCTGGTGCGTTTACTCGCACGATTTACCAAAAGTGAAGGGCTGTCGTGATTCGCAATTGGCTTGCACGTGTTGCACGAGTCTGTTGGGTATACTGCAGTCTCGTCACATTTTAACTTTTTGTTTATCCCATTCAGCTCTTAAAAACATGCTGCATGATCATGATTAAGGATTACATCAAGCTGTAGATTGGAATGCAGGTGCGGAATTTACACCAAATAGTCTACTCCTCTCTCACCGTTGCAGGCATGCCACTGATTACCCCTCCGTGTGCCAATGTTGGCACGCGTGCCATAAGTTGCCGACCCCTGCATTAGATTTAAGTTTTTCATTTTTTAAAATAATTTAATTTTCAATGCAAAATCACTAAAGTAAAAATATTCACCGATCCCTCAGCCTGGGGGTTGCCGATGTAATTGGATATTGCGAGATTATATATTGTGAAGGAGGGAACAAAACAAATGTATTCACACACATGATGTATTTTCCCCTGACAACGTAATACCCGACCGGTAGAGAATGCACAGATGAAGTTGGTTCTTTGCCAAAGAGATGTTGCCCTTCACAACTGTTGTAAAGCCATCTTTCAAAAATTTGAACACCACACATTATAATTGCACTTCATTTTTTTCCAGTTTCATTTGAATTATTAGTTCAAATTAATTAAAAAGTTCAAAGTTTGAAATCAAGGTGTCTTGCTTTATTGTGTAGGCTTAACCCTAACCCTGCTTAACGAAAATTACCCCATAGTACCACCTAGCGTCCAACCAGCGGTAATACCCCCAGGTAAATCTCACAGGCTGACGATAGTACGATCGGACTATGGAGAAGATCGCCAACCCTAGTGAGCGCACCTTTAAGATTTTAAAGCGACAACACAAACTTCATAGAAAAGTTAAGAGCCTCGCAGCAAAATACCCTGAGGTACTTAACAGTGTTTGGAAGAATAAGAACATGACTGTAACGCCCCCTTTAAATCTAATCTAAGTAGCAGGACAAACCTATTGATTTCTTTCTGTAACTCACACGAGACCGCTTAACTGCGTGTCTTCATAGTAGAACCGTAGAACTATAGGCTACGTTCTGATAACCTAGAAAGCCCAGCATAAAATGTATTGCACTCACTGGTTTGGCACACTATTCCAAACCAAATCATGACGCTTGATGAACAATCATATGGTTAAGCACTATAAGTAGTAGCCCTGCAGCGCTATGCATTGCGATTGCGCGAGCTAATGCCGTGCAGAGCGAGTCAGTCAGCTAGCTAATATTTTAATAATGACCAAACAAAACACATTTAATGAACTGTTCAGTTGGTACAATGTTGACAAGATGTAGCACAATTGTTAAAAATTAGTTACCTCGTTGTTGCTGTGCCCGCTGCGCCATTCAAGTAAACTAAAACCGGAACAACGTCATTCGTGAGATTGTAGAAGAGTCTTTAGCGTCCCCTAGAGGCCATCTTTAGAATCACGCAGTGAGTTATAAGACAAAATTCCCCCAATTATTTCTGACCTCACATCCATTACTTAAACTGCTTGCTTGAATGTTACACAACTACAAGTTTACGCCTTCCATTGACCCAATGATTTGTTTTTCTTTTTCTTTTTTTTTCTTTTTTCTTTTTTTTTAAATCTGATATTACAGTTAACATTTGGCTTCTCTGCTTTGAGGGAACACTTCACTCTTTGGATGGGGGAATATTCAGGGTTTAACACAAATTGAGCTCAGCTGACAGCATTCGTGGCATGATGTTGATTACAAAAAAAATTAAATAAATAAATAAATAATTTAAAATGTATCCCTCCTTTTCTTAAAAAAGGAATAATAAAAAAGCAATATATTGAGGTTACAGTAAGGCTCTTACAATGGAAGTGAATGCAGCAAATTTTTGGAGGGTTTAAAGGAAGAAATGTGAAGCTTATAATTTTATAAAATCACTGACAGTAATCTTCTGTTAAAACTTGTGTATAATTTGAGCTGTAAAGTTCCCTTACGACTCAGTACACTTGATATTGCATTTATTAACGCATATGGGGAGTGCCTTCTTAAATAACCTAGTTGAAACCTCTCTAATGCCTCTCTAGTGTTCTAATATTGGTTATGGTGTTTGAGCCCCGCCTGTTTTGGCGCGAAACTGTCCGCTATAAAAGCTGATGCACAAACACCATTTCCTCAGAATTTCTTCCTTCAAGACAGCAATCATCTCTTGTCTAGAAGCCCTCTACCCTTTGTTGTCGATATACACATGTCTGCGGGCGGAATCTTCACGGCAACGAGAAGACTCTCCGCTCCCTCTGCACCTCTGTCCAGCAAGTAACAGGCCGTGGAAATCACGCCCCATACATCATTCCAAGCCGTGTCGACAAACGTCCGCACTGGCTGGAAAAGCGTACTCAGCAGCAGGACAAGCTGCATCAGCACTCCATGCAATGGCGGTTCTCCAGGTATTTGAAGTCAAGCTCTTCAAGCAAATGGACAAGGCTTCGATCCAGAGACATTTAAGGAGCTCTGCACCACTACAGACTTAGCACTGCATGCCACGAAAGTCACTGCACAGGCCATAGGCAAATCCATGAGCAACCTGGTAGTTCTGGATCTACATTTATGGCTGACCCTCACAGAAATGAGTGATAAGGAAAAAGCCACTCTGTTGGATGCTCCAGTGTTTCCAGCCGGCCTCTTTGGCGGCTCTGTGAATAAGTTTGCTCAGTGTTACGTCAACCAAATTGCCCTCTGTCTCGTTACGCAGACGCGTGGCGAGCCCTAACGGGTATTTCAGAATGGGTGCAAAAAAAATGATTAAACATGGTTATATGATCCAGTTTGCATGCTGGCCACCCCGTTTCAATGGCATTCTATCTTCCACGGTTTGGTCCGAAGGTGCGCCAGTGTTGCGAGCCGAAATACACAATCTCCTCGTGAAAAGCGCGATAGAGGTTGTGCCAAATTGTCAAGCCTAAAAAGGGTTTTACAGCCGTTATTTTCTTGTCCCAAAGAAAGACGGTGGGATTCGGCCGATCCTGGATCTGAGACATTTGAATCGTGCACTCACAAAGCGCCCGTTCAGAATGATTACTCAGAAACTGATCTTATCGCATGTACGACCACACGATTGGTTTGCATCGATAGATCTGAAAGATGCATACTTTCATATCCAAATTGTACAATATCACAGGATGTTTTTGAGATTCGCATTCGAGGGAGCAGTGTATCAATTCAAAGTCCTGCCCTTCGGGCTGTCTCTGGCTCCTCGAATGTTCACAAAGTGAATTGATGTGGTTCTCACCCATCTGAAACTGAGCGGCGTGCGCATCTTGAACTACCTTGACGATTGGCTGTTACTGGCACAATCAGAGGCTCTGTTATGCTAGCACAGAGACTTACTGCTTCAACATCTAAACAGCTTGGGCCTCAATGTGAACTGGGCAAAGAGCACGCTCTGCCCCAGCCAACAAATCTCCTTTTTGGAAAACCGCCTCAACTCCGCGAGCGGGTGCGTGCACCTCACGAGTGAGCGTGTTCAGGCCATTCTACAGTGTCTGTCTCAGTTCAAAGAGGGGAGAACACTTCCACTGAAACTGTTTCAAAAAGCAATGGGGTTTATGGTGGCGGCATCCACCGTCATTCCATTAGGTCTCTCACACATGAGACCTCTTCAGTGCTGGCTCAAGCGCCGTGTGCCACAACATGCTTGGTGCCATGGGCGCATGCACATCACTATATCCCGCCACTGTATAGCTGCTTTAGCACCTTGGACAGCTCCTGCCTTTTACCAGCGAGGTGTCGCGCTGGGGCAGATTGTTAGGTGTAAAGTGGTGACTACGGTTGCTTCCAACACAGGTTGAGGGGTGGTGTGCGATGGACACTCGCCTTTTCAGCACCTGGACAGGTGCAAAGAAAGCGTGGCACATCAACCGCCTAGAGCTATCGGCTGTATTCCTAGCCTTAAAGGCTTTTCAGTCAGAAATAACGAATTGTCATGTCTTGTTTCACTCAGACAACATGACAGTTGTGGCATATGTAAACCGCCAAGGTGGAATTCATTCACCGCCACTGTTGAGACTGACATGTCACCTCCTCCTATGGAGCGAGTATCATCTCCTCTCCCTGAGAGCGACATATGTCCCAAGCCCCCTGAGTTATGGCACGGACCTATTGTCACGCCAAGGGGTGATACCGGGCGAATGGAGACTTCATACTCAAACTGTATTGAGGATTTGGAAAATATTTGCCAAAGCAGAAATCGATCTATTTGCCTCAGTGGGGAATACCCACTGTCCCCTCTGGTACTTGAAGTCCCAAGCCCCGCTGGTAGCGGATGCAATGGCCCACAAATGGCTGGCGAAATACAAATATGCATTTCCCCCGGTGTGCCTGATGCAAAGTCCGAGAGGACAAGGAAACGAGTCTATTGGTTGCGCCGAAATGGAAATGATAGAGATGCTGTACAGCTCGCAATGGGAAATACCGCTGAGGAGGGATCTCCTCTCTCAGGCGCAAGGCACATTCTGGCATCCCTAGCCCAAGCTGTGGAACCTGCATGTGTGGGCCAGAACACCGTCCACGAGATGCCTCTATGCACTAAAATGGATTGTGTTCACTGATTGGTGTCTCTCACATGGCAAAGACCCAGTAAACTGCCCCATACATGAAATTCTCATATTTCTTCAAGAAAGAGTAGATGCAGGACTCACTCCGTCAATGCTCAAAGTGTATGTGGTGATTATATCTGCATATCACACATGAAGCCGGTGCCACTATAGGTAAGCATGATTTAATCATTAAGTTCCTTAAAGGAGCTGGACGATTAAACCCACCTTGGTCGGCTACAGTCCCAACTTGGGACTTAACTTTAGTCCTAAATGCTCTCGCAGAGCCCCCCTTTGAGCCTTTGGACTCTGTTGATTTGTGCATGCTCTCTGTTAAGACCACACTACTGCTGGCTCTGGCCTCAGTAAAACGGGTAGGTGACCTGCATGCACTATCGATTGACAACTCATGTCTGGAATTTGGCCCTGGTCTTTCAAAAGCCACTGTCAAACCCAGAAAAAGCTAAGTGCCTAAGGTCCTAACTACGCCCTTCAGATCGCAGGTGGTTCACCTTCAGGCCTTCTTACCTCCTCCATTTAATTCGGATGAGGAATAATCATCGCATTTGTTATGCCCTGTGCGGGCGCTACACACATACGTTGAGCATACCCGCCAGTTCAGACTGTCTGATCAGCTCTTTGTATGCTATAGAGGATGCACAAAAGGAATTTCCAAGCAAAGACTTTCTCACTAGATTGTCGATGCAATTGCCCTGGCTTATGAGTCGCAGGGTAAGACTTGCCGAATTGGTGTTAAAGCACACTCAACTAGAGGCATGGCCTCCTCATGGGCATGGACGAATTGTATGTTCTTACAAGACATATGTTTTGCAGAAGGATGGTCTTCTCAAAAAACTTTTGCAAGGTTTTACAACCTAGACATAACGTCTCTCTCTTTACAAGTCCTCTGTGTTTAGAGCGCTTGCTATTTCATTGGCCAAATGTATACTTATGCTCCTCCCTTTAAGGACGAGCTCCCCATCTTTTTACACAACCACCTGCATTCAGGCCATTGTAATTTACCAAGTCACAAGCACTTACATTATAAATAAACTCCCTTCCCGACTCAGTTCGTGAAGGAGTTAATTCATACTATATGACTACAGTTCATATAGTCATCCTGAATGCTCCCCTCCTGGCCCAACACGAGGGTCACTCACTGCGGACACTCACTCATACTCATGTCAGTTGCCATCCCACGAGACTGCAGCGTCATGTTTTCTTTCTGGGAGGTTATGCTGTGTTTTGCGGCGTGATGGGATTCTGTTCCCCATATACGTTAATAAACACAATGTCAAGTGTACCGAGTCGTAAGGGAGCGTCTCGGTTACGTACGTAACCTTGAATCCCTGATATGAAGGGAACGAGACATTGCGAACACTTGCCACAGTCCAAAACTCATAGTTCTTGTGGTAATATTAGAATATTGGCATTATTGTAGAGAGGTTTCAACTAGGACGTGTGAGAAGGCACTCCCCAACACAATGTCTCGTTCCCTTCGTCTCAGGAAACCGAGGTTACATACATAACCGAGACATTATTTAAATTGTCGTTTACTGGGCATACATGGTTTACTGCATTACGTCGTCATGGCAACAACATTTTTATATTGGATATAACTTTACACAGAAAATGTTAACAAGGGAGCTTTCATGCGTCTTGGCATGCTCTCTACCAGTCTTTATATGTCTATATGTCTATATGTCTCCTGCCATAGACATATATGGTAGAAGTAGTAAGAGTATTATGGGTAGTATGCCATTCCGAACTCAGCATAAGTCAACTTTGGAGTCATCAAACATTAAAGGTGCACTCAGTAACTTTTGTCTTTGTGTCATCTTGGACTTAAACTAGCACCTAGTGGCTTGGATGCAGCATCATTTAAAATCAATATTATTCAGTTTCAGATGCCATTGTAAAAATGTATTATTCACAGTCAGCTATGATTACTTTAATCAACGAGTGAAAGTGTAAAAAAAAAAGTGTGATTCTAACATGGCAGCCCCCATGTGCGGACCCTCTCCATGTAGAATAAAACTTTATAAGGTTACTGATATTACTGGAGTCTTCATTTTAATGTGATGGTCATGATTTCCTACATACAAACCATCAACAAAGCCGAGCTGTTTGAATTTTTGCGCCAGGAGTGGTGTAAAGTCACCCAACAGCAATGTGAAAGACTGGTGGAGAGCATATAAAGATGCATGAAAGCTGTGATAGAAAATTAGGGTTATTCCACCAATTACTGATTTCTGAACTCTTCCTAAGTTAAAACATTAGTATTGTGTTGTTTAAAAATGAATATGAACTTGTTTTCTTTGCATTATTCTGAAAACACTGCATCTTTTTTGTTATTTTGACCAGTTGTCATTTTCAGCAAATAAATGCTCTAAGTGACAATATTTTTATTTGGAATTTGGGAGAAATGTTGTCAGTACTTTATAGAATAAAACAAAATTAATTTTACTCAAACACATACTTATAAATAGTAAATCCAGAGAAATTGATCATTTTGCAGTGGTCTCTTAATTTTTTCCAGAGCTGTATATTGCAATTTATGTTATACGGCAATTTATAGGCAGCATGGTGGCTCAGTGGTTAGCACTGTCCCCTCACAGCAAGAAGGTTCGGGTTCCGGCTCAAATGGGCCTTTCTGTGTCGCGTCAGGATGGGCATCCGGCGTAAAACCTGTGCCAAGTCAAATATGCGGATCACAGATGGTCTGCTGTGGCGATCCTTACGGGAACAGCCGAAAGAACAAGAGGAAGATTAATTATTGTTATTGAATTAATGTCTTTAGGAGTTAAAAATTACTGAGTGCACCTTTAAGTGTGCAAAAACCACCACTATTAAAAAGTATGATTCTGATGTATTCCAGTTGGGCTGAATATTTTATGAGAGCCTGTATTAAAAACATAGATCAACAATATCTTGGCGAACACAGAACGTTGATGTATGGTTTACATTTGGTTATATATTTTATTTTATTTTATTATTTTAAGAAACAAAACCTAACTTTCTGGGAACCAAAAATTGTTGGTTGGATTGCAACATGTATGTTGTTGTTTGTTTGTTTTTTCCACAAGAAAATATGTTTGCCATTTATTTATTTTCTTCCATTATTTTTCCTCAGAAGTTCAGTATTTTTTTCACTGTGACATCCCGTACATGCTTCCCGCTGCTGTTTCATCATTTAGTCTAAAGAGAATAGGGCACTGGTTTTGTTACAAGGAAGTGGGTCGCGTTTTTTTATAGTTCAACACTTGCAAGACACCCGCTGGTAATACGAAACGTATTATATCATCCTCTTCTTTATCCCAGCATCAGTTGTCGGAGTTGGCAGTGTTTGACCTGAAGTGATGTTTTGCCTCTAAGGTCGTAGGGATGTAGCCTCGATAAATCAACGGACAGTAAGATATTGACAAAGTAGGTTGATTTCTATACCTGACAAACATGAATCTTCTTGTCACCATTCTGTAATAATACTTTGCCACCATCCACTTATGTATGCTTTCACAGATGCGTAAAAACGATACTTTACGTTTTTTATGTGGTAATGTAGCCTATGTTTATGGCTCTTTGATTGACTGATAAATCCTGCGTTAACCGGATAAACAAGTTATTGGAACGCATTGATTATATTTGTTACTGTCATTTGCGAATGACCCCTTTTCTGCGTATTTCCACTGTTTTTTATTTTTCACTTAACCGAAATGTAGAAACAGAATGATGGTGATAACAAATTAGATTGATCCATACTGTAATTAAATTACTTTTCATTTCTAGATCGTAGGACACGGCTGGAAGCCAGGTGGCGTTGTAATGAAGATCCATGAGAAAATTCTAACCCATTACCTGTCCTGCACCTCACCAGATAAGGAGGGCTACCTCTACAAAAAGGTAAGACGTTTCAGTTTTGCCAAGTATTATTTAATGTTAATTAGATGTAATAATAATTTTGAAAAGAAAATGTATATCTAGCCCAGCTAACCAAATTACGTGGTCATTACGTAACTGCAAGGTAATTTGATGACCAAACTTTCGTTGTGGCAAAGTAACTGATTACGTTGTGACAATCGGAAAAGTGAAATTCCTGGATTCGTTGCCAACGTAACTTTGGAACGGTGCCAGTCTGTCATGACGACGTTGTGGCAACGTCGAGGATCCATAATTGACTGTTAACCAGTTGGTCATTTTTGCTTTTAATGATTATTCTATGGGCGGACATGCAGTGTAACCTAATTTATGTCCTCATTTGCCCAACATTAATTTAAAGACTATTTAAACAGTTGAGTGTGTGAATAACGAATGCAAACTCAAAGTTAATGAACTTCATTTATTTTGACAGAGAACAGAAGAAAAATGCAACATTAAAAGAAATTGAGACCAACTGCCACAGAATTGCAACAAAATTACAAGCCTAAATGACTTTTGTACTTAGACCAGCTTAACACCTAATGCCTTGAATTACATTTGTTAATTTAATTTAAAACCATTTTAAGGATATATAACAATGGTAAATGACTTCATTACAATATAATCTTCAGAAGATCTACATGTTTTTCAATAAATAATTATATTAAAATATAGCAAAAACTTAAAATTAATCAGCTAAAATGGATAGATAGATAGATGACAGATAGACAGACAGACAGACAGATAGACAGACAGACAGACAGACAGACAGTTAGATAGACAGACAGACAGACAGACAGATGATAGATAGACAGACAGATAGATAGACTGATAGATTGATAGATAGATTCACATTTATATTATATTATGTATACATTTATTTTAACAAATAGCATTAAACATATACATACATAAAAGCTTATCCTGGACACTTCCATTATCATCATTTGTCATAATGTTAGCGGGCATTTCAGGTGATTAAAGCTGCCAAATAATCACAGATGCAAAAATATTAACAGAACTTCAACTAGAAGGTAATAATGTTACTTAACAAATCTGATGTGGTTGTTGAACTTTGACCCGGAGGAGCAGCTGCTGTTTTCTCCAGTTTGGGTTTGGTCCGGTTGTATATATTTAATGGTAAAAACAGCTTTTATGTATTTAGCATCTTTCCAAAGTTCAAGGAACGTTTACACACACAATATTTCAGGACATTTTTAATAAAAGTCATTTATTTGTTGTGAAGTAATCAGTGTTTTACCTCAGAAGAACCTCAGTTTATCTGTTTATATGTCGGGCTTTAGGTAAATATAGAAACATTCTAGTGTTATGTTCATAACTTAATACATTTTTATATTGTGTTGTGAAATAAAGTGTCTTACCTCAGAAAAACAGACAGTCCTGTCAGACGCAGTTCCGTTGTGCACACACAGAGTTCAGATGATGCGTGTGCTCGTGCTGTTATGTTACAGTATGTATTGTGTATTTACCATCCATCACTATATTAAAAGATCAGTGTTTATGCGTATCATGTTAAATATGTTTTAACTTTGTGAAAAGCAACACATTCTATCTTCAGAGAGATTTTCTTTTCTATGTTGCGACTGGAGGCGTTTTATACAATTTAAATAGCAAATTCTGGTCATCATAACACATTGCAAAGTTATTGTGGTTTCAGTTATTATTAATTTTTATTGTGTAATATGCACAGACTTGATTTATGCACATTTTGTGGATGTCTCCCAACAAATCTAATGTTTTTTGTTTGTTTTTTTTACTTGAATTTGACATGCAGGCTCTTATATTGTACAGAGGATTCAGAATATTTAATGTACAAATAATTAATCATCTGAGACTGTAAAGCAAACAGATACAAAACAAATGATGCATGAAATCCTAATTAGTATGTAAACATTTTGTTTTATAATGACACATTTTGTAAGATTGATACAATTATTAAACTGCTACAACACAAATCTGTCATAGAGATGCAATGTTCCTGAGTTGCAACAGGACAGGCTGTTTTTTGTTTGTTTTGTTTTGTTTTTTTATCACATAGGAGAACGTAAAAAAGTGGAATTGGAATTGGAAGAAGTGGTAATTATATTACGGACCAATAACGTTGCAGTTACGTTGGCAGTAAGTCACAGAATTACCCAAATATTACGAATACATTACATAACTGGACCATTCTGGGTAAGCTTGGGACATTAGGAGGATGTAAAGACGACACTGTGAATTAGTAATTTAATAGTAATAAAATTATGGGCCCATGACGTTGCAGTTACGTTGCCTCTGTTAGTAAGTCATGAAATTACCAAAAAGTACAAATAAATTACGTAACTGGTATGTTGTGTGTTAGCAGGAATCCCGATCAAGGTCTTTGCACCAGTTCATGCTGGCAAGTCGGTCTATATGATTTACAGTTTTTAACAATTAGTCACATGCTTTTCTCGAGGACCCTTTTTGCAAACATTTCACACAGTTGTCTTTTGCAACATGCATCTTGACACATCAGTTAATTTCTCTACCAAAATTCAATAACACCATCAAAACACTTTATACATACAGTATCTCAAAATCAGCACATTGTAGCATAACATAGCAAACATTCTCACCCAGCAAACACAGCTTGACCTTCAAGACACAATGACCTGTATAATTGATTTATTTTTTGCCAAGCAAAAACTTTTACAAACATGCACAGGACGTGCAGGATGCACTGCAGTGCAAGTTATATGAACAAAACACAAATGAGATGCTTCAGTGTGGCTTTATTTGGTCTTTTCTGAATAGAGTTGGCCAATAATATCAACACACACAAAAAAGCGAAATACTACTCAATTAAAAAGGGTAATTACTTCTAGTTCGAATCAATACGGTCCTCTGAATTTGTCCGCAAGTTCTCATTACATAAAATGTAATATCTTAGATGCTACATCTTGGGAAGGAATATAATTACTCTAACCTTCGGTCTTTAATTAATTTTAATTTAATTTAATGTAATTCATTTTTAATTTAATTAATTAATTAATTAAATTATGAGGTCTTCCTCATAATTGTCTTGCACCTTGCATATGCATCCCTGTTTCTCTTCCTTGTCCTACCAGTCTACCCGCTCTGTCAGCCATGTTTGCATAGCACACTCATTACAAAGTTGGCCCCTTTTACAGATGGTCAACACTGATAAAGCAAAACAGCTGAGTAGGTTATTAGCTGAAAGAGAAATCTGGTTTTATCAGGTTTTACTAATTATTTGACTTCTTTATACCTCAAGTATTTTTCAATTTGAAATTATTGTAGAAATAAAGCATATTGCTGTCTAATTCAGTTTATTTTACAGTTTTGAACATACATTTAACAGTTATGTAAAAGTTAGAAAAATTGGCTGTGGATACACAGTTTTTCAAATATTTGAGTTTGAGTAAGAAAAGATTTCATGAATTTTGAAAGATAAGGTCATTGAATGCATTTTGTATCAAAGCATGACAAGATGATTCACAGTTTATTCCACATACACTGATGTTATGTTGATAGTATGAAGAGTTTTGAAAATGTATACTAGTCATTAAGGCTGCACAATTAATTGAAACAATTATTGTGATAACAGTTACAGCTGCTACAATTAACTAATCGCGAAAGGTTTCAATTATGTCATTCAGTTCAGACCTTGAGTGGTGGTGGCAGCGTAGTGGACTACAGCACATAACTGGTAATCAGAAGGTTGCCAGTTCAATCCCCACAGCCATCACCATTGTGTCCTTGAGCAAGGCACTAAACTCCAGGTTGATCCCTGTAATAAGTGCACTGTAAGTCGCTTTGGATAAAAGCATCTGCTAAATGTAAATGTAGACCTATTCCCATAGTGTCAGATTTTCTATTTACAAACTTTTTTGGTCCGTTGTGTGCAGGAATGCAATAGACAATCAGAAAATCTGTTTAAATTAGTCTATTAGCATCAAAAACAACAACCCTGTATTCTAGTATTATTGTGTTGCACACTTTCTGTGTATAATTTATTAAAAATGTAAACAAATTAAAAAAAACACTTGCTTTTTAATTAAGCAATTCAGGAACAATTCTCAGTTTATTTTGGATGTGTAGCCTACATAAAGAATATGGCATGCAGTTGTCCCACAAAATGTACAGTATTTTAATCACAATTACAATATCAAGCGGAATAATCGTCAATTATGATTTTCATCATAATCGTGCAGCTATACTAACTAGGTATTAAAAAAGCACGTAACCAATTGTAAAAAAAAAAAAAACCTGTAATAAGTAGAATTTCATAGTTGTTGTAAATAATCTCCTTACAATAAGCAATATTTACCTACATAAATTTATTCAAAACAATTTTTTTGAACAGGGTGTGTAAAACCTACTACTTCACCCAGTAACATTTTGGAATTCAGTTGTTATTTATTACATTTATAATGCAACAATTATTTATTGTTGTCCAGTTTGCCATTATAATATGATACAGTATTTGTATTACTTTGAGGATTTGTTGTATACAATAGTAATATATTCCTATCTTATTTATTTTACTTTCACCTGGAGCTTATATTCTGATGCTGAGGCTGTATTTTATGTAAGCATTTTAGGCAACATTCGTAACTAATAATAAACATACAAAGCACGGCGGCCCCTCAGGAAAAAAAAACATTGCCGTTTATCAAGCGCTGAAATCTGCTTGTTGCAGAACAATCTGGAATATTTGTAACAGTCCTCTCTTTGCAACCTGAACTTGTTCAAAACGTTAAATCTTTGTGACACCTGTGCTAAAAAAAACAATCTAGACGCAGTTCAACGACTGATACAGAACGCAGGTGTCTCGGTATGCATCTCTTTTTAACTTGATGTGTGCACGAAACAATTTTGGATGTCCTACCTGTATATATTTTTTCATAAATTACAAACCCGAACACTACTTAAAAAAAACTCAGCTGTCCTGACCCCAGCGGCTTGTAACATGAACTGCTCCAAGAACTCTGACAACAGCATATTCGCGCATGTACCTAGAACAACATGTCTAGGTATTCATGACCCCCCATACACTGCCTGGCCAAAAAAAAAAAAAAAAAGTCACCAGTTGGATTTAAATAAGCAGATCCTTAAGAGCGTATGATTGGATCATTATTGCAGTGATTAATATGTTACAGCTGGCAACAATTCTTTTAACTCTAACTGATGCAGTGTGTAGCTTCTCATTTCTTAAACAACCATGTCGGAAGACGTATCCCGTGGTCGTGGAAAAGATGTTACTGTGTTTCAGAAGGGGCAAATTAATGGCCTGCATCAAGCAAAGAAAACAACTAAGGAGATTGCTGAAATCACTGGAATTGGGTTAAGAACTGTCCAATGCATTATTAAAACCTGGAAGGATAGTGGTGAACCATCAGCTTCGCGGAAGATATGTGGTCAGAAAAAAATCTTGAATGATTGTGTTCGGAGATCACTAAAACCCTTGGTGAAGTCACATCGTAAAAAAACAACAGTAGAACTCACGGCTATGTTTAATAGTGAAAGTAAGAGCATTTCCACATGCACTGTGCGATGAGAACTTACAGGATTGGGACTAAATGGCTGTGTGGCCACAAGAAAGCCACTTGTTGACTTTAATTTGCTAGGGAGCATAAAGGTTGGATTGTAGAGCAATGGAAAAAGGTCTTGTGGTCTGATGAGTCCAGATTTACCCTATTTCAAAGCAATGTTGGTGCGTGAGGGTAAGAAGGGAAGCGCCTGAAGCGATGCACTCGTCATACATAGTGCCCACTGTACAAGCCTCTGGAGGTAGTGTAATGATCTGGGGTTGCTTCAATTGGTCAGGTCTAGGCTCAGCACCGTAATGCGGCAATAAAATGAAGTCAGCTGACTACCTGAATGTGCTATGACCAGGTTATCCCATCAATGGAATTTTTCTTCTCTGACGGCATAATCATATTCCAGGATGACAGTGATTCATCGGGCTCAAACTGTGAAAGAGTGGTTCAGGGAGCATGAGGAATCACTTTCACACATGAATTGGCCATCACAGAATCCTGACCTTAACCCCATTGAAAGTCTTTGGGATGTGCTGGAGAAGACTTTACGGAGTGGTTCGTCCAAAAATGTATGCAACTCGACGAATGCGTGCCGTAATCAAAGCTAAAGGCGGTCCAGCTAATTATTAGAGTATGCAACTTTTTTTTTGGGCCAGGCAGTGTATTATACCCTCCCTCTCTTTAAATGGTATCACTGGAGAAACAGGGCTATTACATTTATCATTTGATACACACTAATTAAAAGTGTCCCATTGGCCTATTTTTTTATTAGTGATACTAATCCAGGTTTATTACAAAAAGCTACATGATATATCTTATCTCCAGGGTTTCTCTGCCCTGTATTTATTTTTTTATGTTGTCTCTCTTAAAAGTAGTCTTTCTTACAATGTTTGCTCCCTGCCAAACTATTGTCTCATTTCATTCCACAGAAAGAGAGGAACACCACCTACCTGCGCCGTTGGTTTGTGTTAAAGGGGAATCTGTTGTTTTATCAGGAGCGTCCAGGTGATCGTAATCTGTTAGGGGTGATTGTTTTGGAGGGCTGTATGGTGCAGGCCTGTGAGATGGATGGTCAGTTCTGTTTCTCTTTGGTGTTCACTGGACCAGGCCTTCGAACTTATAGGCTGGCTGCTGATAACCAGCTAAGCCAGGAGAGCTGGATCAGTGCTCTGCTCTGCACCGGTCACATCTACCTTTCAATGATAGTCAGGGACATGGAGAGACTCTATGAAGGTGAGTGGAAATTTGCTTTTATATGTGTTTTTTTCTGTATATACTTGAATAGCTTTCAGTGTGTCAGTGCTTTTATTTTTTGAATGGTATTTTAACTCTGATTGTTTTTGTTTTTTTCATGCTCTGAATAAAACAGAAGCTAAAAAAGAGAAAGGCCTTTGTCATTCCATACAGTCCTCTGCAGTGACTTCTACTTTGGGTGAGAAAGCACCAAATAATACAATGGCTTCCTGGAGCACGGGACACTCTTATTTCTTGCATGGGGCTTCCATATTACCAAGAGATGGGAGGAGCTACAGTACCAGTTCAGTACCACCTTCATCTATGCCAAAAAGACCCATCAGCTGTAGTCTTCATGCCCCTCTTGTTCCATTCAAAACTACCAATAAGCGATCTCCAAAGGTCTGGCCAAAGAGAAATGCCCATGTCACACCCTTAAATAATGCTGCACCATCTTATGGGGAGTGGCCAGTTGTGTGCTTTGATCCATTAGAAGAATTCAGTAAACTGCATGAGTACTATGGAAATGAGATTAAGCAGCTAAGAGCCGATTGGCTAAAGAAGCAGTGTGAGGAGGAGAGATACATTGTGGATGACCTCATTGATCTTGGCTAATTAGAGTTCACACTAGTGCTATCACATATCCGCATTGTTGTCATCTAAAATCATGTTTTTTGTATTGTTAATATCCTATCTGGCATCACTAGTCACTGATGCAGTTAATGAAATACTATTAGAATCCTACTGTCTTTTTAAGGTTCTGAAAGTATGTGAAGCACCACTGACTACTGATCCTAGTGTCCTTTCTGGTAAAGGGTTTCTCATTTCCTCTCTGCGGTCAGGTTTCTGTACATCTCAGCCCAGTTCCCAATTGCTTGAATTGTCATAAAACAGAACCAAAATCACCAGTAGTTTACCTCCATGTGCATCTGCAATTGTTTGCATTCTATCTAAAGGCAACAAGCACTGCAAATGCTAACAAATGAGGTTATATTTGCAATAACTTTGTTTCTTGAACTGAAAAGTTTCACCAAACAGGATTATTACTAGAGAAAAAGAAGAATTAGTCTTCTTTTAAGATGACATGTTGGTTGTGGATTTGTGAAGGCAAAATAATAATAATAATTTATTACTTGGTTGAAAATTAATTATTTTATTATTAATTATCATCCTCTAAAATATGCACTGATGTAGCCTAAATGTATACAGTTTTATACAGTTTTAATTGGTTTGGTCATTTTGTTTTAAATTAGCAATATTCATGTTTTATCTGATAGTAAGGATGTAAATGAAGTATTAGAGGTAAAGTGTGGCTCGGTTCAAACACCAGACTAATGTGATTCTGTGTGGAGGAACATGCATGCATACTACTGTTCCATAGTTCTGCTTTACAGATAAAAAAAAAAAAAAAAAAGACAAAAAAAAAAAAAAATTGTTCAGGAGGTTTCACAAACAAACCAAAATACACACCCTGCCTCATCTTCCTCTTTCACTCCACCTCAATTATTTTGGGATGTAGATGTCATTTGCCTTTGTTCTCTTGACTCTACAGAATAATTTATGCTTAACCATTTGAAACATTAAACACAATATTTAAAATCAACACATTCTTGCTTTCAGGCATTTTTGTTACTTGAATGTTTATTGCTGTTATTGTCATATCAGTAAAAGTAAAAATAAAACTTAAATACAGTTAGTTTGTATGTATTTATTAAGCTTACAAAAAGAGTGACTCCTGAGATGCACCATGCACCTTTCAACGTGTCATGGAGAAGTGTATGGGGAACATGAATCTGAAGGAAGTTCTAGTCTTCCTAGATGATCTCATTGTCTTTTCAGACACTTTGGAAGAACATGAAGATCATCTCATACGTGTGATGATGAGGCTGAAAGAATTTGGACTAAAGCTTTCCCCAGAGAAGTGCCATTTCTTCAGGAAGTCAGTCCATTATTTGGGTTATGTAGTCTCAGAGACTGATCCGGAGAAAATCACTGCTTTAACCACATGGCCAAAGCCCAACAATATCCAGGAACTCAAGTCTTTCCTTGGGTTTACTGAGTATTACAGAAGGTTTTACTTACCCATGATGAATCCAGTACCTTCCCATGCATGTCACAACAGGATTGGGTTTCCGAACAGAGTAATGACCCCTCCATCAATCGGATTATCGGTATTATACCCTCTGGAAAGAGCCTTCATTATAGAGCAAGACAACAAGAAGACTGGGATGTTCAGTTGATGCTCAGGATTAGAAATCAGCTTGTTCTTAATGAGGATGTCATGTATAAACGACAGCTGACACAAGGAGAGCATTCATTCCAATTAGTCCTCCCATCAAGCTACCGAAAGATAGCTCTCGAGAATCTCCATGACTCCATGGGATATATGGGGGTAGACAGGACTATAGATCTCATCCGTGAACATTTCTGCTGGCCATGGATGGCTATGGATGTTGAGGAAAAAAACTGCACCTATGAGAGATACATCAGGTGCAAAGCAAAGCTGGGAAAAGTGATCAATATCAGGACAAGCCACCCAATGGAATTGGTCTGTATGGATTACCTGACCGAGGAGGAACTAAAGACATCCTGGTCATGAAGGACCATTTCACAAATTATGCTGTTGCTGTTCAAACATCTGATCAGAGAGCCAAGACAGTGGAAAAAAATATTCTGGAACAGTTTCTTCATCCACTATGGCCAAGGGTGAGATTCGAGTCAGTTCTCATCAAAGAACTGTGTCAGCTCCTTGAGATCAAGAAAACAAGGACAATTTCCTATCACTCTAATTCTGTAGAAGGGATGAACAGTATACTCCTTGAGATGCTTAGAACTCTACAAGAAGAGGACAAGAGCAGATGGAAGGATTTTGTGCAACCATTAGTACATGCATATAACTGCACCAAGAATGATACGACTGGATTTACACCATATCATGTTTGGCAGACAACCTAATCTCCCCATCAACATAGCTTTTGGACTCCATCCTAAAGATTTCAAGAAGTAACACATACAGAGTATGTCAAGAAACTGAGAGACTGCCTGCAAGAGAGCAACAAAGTCGCTGTAGAACAGAGTGAGAAGACTGCTCAGAGAAACAAGCTTCGCCATGACAGCAAAATACATAAGTCATGTGTTGAAGCAGGTGACAGATTCCTTGTAAGAATGTTGGAGTAAAAGGAAAGCATAAGTTTGGTGATGATGGAGTTGAATCATCTAGTAAAGCAAATTGGTGATTTTCCTGTTTATGCAGCTGCTCTAGAGAGCTCAGAATGTCCTGAAAGGACATTGCACAGAGATCTTTTCCTTCCCTGTGGATTCTTGTCACCCACTGTTGAGAAGGAGACAAGCTTAGACAGACAAAATGTTGAAACTCCAAGTAAACTGACAAGTGTGGAAGTTCTTGAACAGATAGAGGAAGAGGAAGTGGATGAATCTGAAGAAGAAGAGGAAGAATACTACTGTGCAGAACGACGGCCTAGCGAGGAAGTTTTTTCACACACTGTTGCCCCTTCAGCTGCAGGAAATAACATTTTGTATTCTTCCTACCTAAATCCTGCTGCTAAAATATTCCAACCTCATGAGAGTACTGGTGACAGCCTACCCAATGGAAAAGAGACACCATACTTACTCTATCCATCTAAAGAGGATCTGCACAAAGGTGAAGAGGCAGCAAACTTAGCTGAGGGTACAGTCGATCCATACTTACCTTCTCTGCCTGCAGGAAACCTACTTAATGGAGAAGAGAGAGCATGCTTACCTGAATGTGCAGTTAATCCATGTTTATCATCTACATCTAAAGAGAACACACCCAAGAAGAGATACCACACTTACTGGAACTACTGTCGACTCATACTTACCTTTCACATCTGAACTTCAAACTGAAGCCATAGATATAGAGAACCTAAAAAGAAACCAAGGAATCCAAAGTAGTGCAGAGGAAGCTGAAGACATGGGAGTTGAATATGTGGAACGTCATGCAGATGAAACTGTGACTACTCAGCCAAGATCTGCTAGAGAAGAAAGGGAGATCAGAAAATCAACAAGGCAAAGAAAAGCTCCAAACAGATTGACTTACCAAACCCTAGGAAACACTTTAGTTCTAGTTATGCAATCTATTTTTAGTGGACATGACAGAGCCTTCACTCAGGCCCTTAATTCTGAGTACACCTTTGTAACTAGAGATTAGTTGACTCATGCTGATACATTTTTAACATGCAGAGACGCATGTAGATTCAGGAGGGGAGAATGTAACCCCTGTTAAATCCCTTATGAATAGTGTCAATAATATAAATATGAATTGCAATATTGAATTACTGAGCATGCATTGGTTTCTCTGATCTATTTATAATACCTTTTGCACGTGCTATGGTGCGCATGCACCTAAAAAGCCTAATTTAAATATTTTTTCTATTGATGACTGACCGTTAGATTTGGAATATAATCAACCAGCAAAGGAGTTTAAAAGAATAGATCACTAAGAGAAACACGAGAGGATTTAAAGATTATTTTGATGAAAAGATTAACCTGAACTGATTATTAATGTGTGTTTTGTTAAACTGCAGTTAGTTGTGAAGACTCCGGTTGTTGTTGTTTTATGACTAAATTGATGCATGATTGAAGCGAAAACTCAGATGGGAGAAACCGGATACCAAGAAGGTGAGCCAACCCAATGAACTACAAATTCCTCTAGTGTGTGAATGCGGTATTGACGCAAATGGACTACAACTCCCATTAAACTGAATGAGTCACCAACACCACCTTCATCTACAGTACATAGGGTGGATCAGAGATAAGCAGATACAGGGTCATACACAGAGATGTGAATCAAACCGAAACTATCAAATCTACCCAGGTAGTAAAAGGAACTGGAAGAGAACAAAATAGATGGTTGCAACCTAAAAACAAAAACAAAACAAAAAACAAAAAGGGGCCCCAAAATTGAAAAGAAACTGATTTTAACCTTGGAAGAAAAAGAATATAACAAACGGAAATATTGTGTATATATCTGTATATATCTTATGTTTAAACCATTGATAATTATTTAAATATTAATATTTAAATGGAATATTTATTGAATTTCTGTATTTAATTCTCTACTATTTATTCATTTTATTTATTTATTTATTTATTTATTTATTTATTCACTTATTTATTGCATTACTTATATTTATCTTGATGTGAGTGAGTTACTTCCTCAGAGAAAGAGTTGAAGACTAGTCATCTAAATAAAAGCTGGCTGTTCTTGTTACAATTCTTAATCACTGGTCTGTGTGATTTCTTATCATTTCTTATACGAACAACCCCAATTCCAGAAAAGTAGGGACAGTATGAAAAATGGTAATAAAAACAAAAAGGAGTGATTTGTAAATTATATTCAGCCTTTGCTATATTGAAAGCACTACAACATTATATGATGTTTTACCTTGTGAATTTCTTTTTTTTTTTCATATACAGTAATTTCAAATCAGATGATTGCAACACACTCCAAAAAAGTTGGGACAGTTGAGTGTTTACCACTGCGAAACATCACCATTTCTTCTAATAGCACTTATTAAGGGGGGGGACTGGGTAGGTCAGTGAGTAAAGATGCTGACTACAACCCTTGGAGTCACAAGCTCGAATCCAGGGACTCGAGACTCCAGCCAGGTCACCCAAGTAACCAAATTGGCCTGGTTGCTAGAGAGTTATGAGTCACATGCACAGGCAGACTGGGAAGAAAATTCAATTTTACATAGAAACTGGCCCAAAAGTTGTTGGGGGTGCTGTCCCTTTCTGCATATCGCAGCGCCGTTTTGTGGCGCGTTCTGCATAACGCAGTGGCCCCAATTCGTGGCCGGCCCACCGGAAAAAGTCCAGGTTCTCCCAATGCCCAGTCCGCCACTGGTCACATGGGGTAACCTCCTTGTGGTTGCCATATTGTGGTTCTAGCTCTCGTTGGGGCGCATGGTGAGTTGCATGTGGATGCATGAGCCTCCACATGCGCTATGTCTCCACAGTAACGCGCTCAACAAGCCACGTGATAAGATGCGTGGATTGACGTCTCAGACGCGGAGACAACTGAGATTCATCCTCCGCCACCCAGATTGAGGCAAGTCACTACACCACCACAAGGATTTAGAGCGCATTGGGAATTGGGCATTCCAAATTGGGGAGAAAAAAACAAAACACTTATTAAGACACAAGTTTGTTAAGTTTAAAAAGTGGAATTTCCTTATATCTTTTATATATATTGTGCACTGTAGAGGGTGAAATGCCCCAAATCCTTCCAGTTTGTCTTTGGGGAACATTGTTCTCAAATTATCCTTGCTCTTGAAGAACTAGGCTGTTTTGGAGGCTCCCTATATATCATGACAAGATTGCCTCACCTGTTTAACATCTTCTGTTTGACATCGCCTTGTTATTTCAACATGTCAAATTATTATTAATCATAAACTGCCCTTGTCTCAACTTTTTTGGAGTGTGTTGCAATCATCTGATTTGAAATGACTGCACATTTAAAAAAACAAACAATGAAATTCACAAGGAGAAACATCATATAATGTGTAATTGTAGTCCTTTCAATATAGCAAAGGGTGAATATAATTTACAAATCACTCCTTTTTGTTTTTATTAGCATTTTTCATATTGTCCCAACTTTTTCGGAATTGAAGTTGTAGATTGGGTGTGTAAAAGTTAACCTGGTCCAGAAGATCATATTTTATATTGGTAATTTGAACTGATTTTATCCTCTCAATACGAACACAGGCCCAACACCCACATGTGTTACAAGGGTTAAAGTAGTAAAGTGTGGCCTGGTTCAAAAACCAGACTAATGTGATGTTGTGCAGAGGAACATATTACATGCAAGTTACGGTTTCATAGTTCTGCCTTACAGAATTGTTTTCTGTTCAGGAGTTTTCACAAACAAACTGAAATACACACACTGCTTCATCTTCCTCTTTCACTCCACCTCAGTTCTTTAGGGATGTAGATGCCATTTGCCTTTGTTCTCTTGACTGTACTGTATAATTTATGCTTAACTATTTGAAACATTAAACACAATATTTAAAATCAAAATTGTCTTGCTTTTGGGCATTTTTGTTACTTGAATCATTATTGCTGTTATTGTCATATCAGTAAATGTGAAAATAAAACTTAAAAAAAGTTAGTTTGTCTGCATTTATTAAGCTTACAAAAGGAGCAGCTCGTGAGATGAAGAGAGGCCTCCAGAGGGCACTGTGCTTCAACAACAGTACTGTACATACTGTACTTCATACATGCTGAAAAAAAGGATTTTGTGGTGAAGTAAATATAGCAGAAAAGATTAAGTACTTTCTACATTGAATAAGTAAGTTTAAGTGTGAACTTGAAAATATTAAGTAAATTCTACATACAAACATGTAAAAATTAGCTCTAGTTTATAAGTAATAATATTTAATGTTGTTTGTTATTTTTACAATGTGTCATGTGTTAATCCTAAAGTAGAAAACTTTGGCATATTTATTTGCTAATTTAAGCAAATTTCAAATAAGTAAACTAGTAAATAAGTAAATTTTACTTTTCGAAGCTGGTGTTCCCAACATACACTAGTCTTGTATAATTAATGAGCTTGCATGGTTTATTTACAATGTTTTATTTTTCATTTTTCTGTAACGTTTGGAAACGTATGTTCATTTTCTACTCAAAATTACCTGTTCATGATCAAAAAATTTATGTGTTGATGTAACCGTCATGGTGTTCTCTTACGATTTAGTACATTTGACATTGCGTTATTAATCATATGGGGAGTGCTTTCTTATATGACATAGTTGAAACCTATCTACAATAACAGTAATATTCTAATATCGGCTATGGTGTTTGAGCCCCGCCTGTTTTGGCGCAAAACTGTCCGCTATAAAAACAGGTGCACAAACACCATTTTCTCAGAATTTCTTCCTTCAAGACAGCGATAATCTCTTGTTTAGAAGCCCTCTACCTTCGCCATTGATATACACGAGTCAGTGGGCAGAATCTTCACGGGAAGACTTTCCGCTCCCCTGCAGTGCTCCGGCGAACATCACACCGCCTCGCCACTTGACGCTTCGCTGGTGAAAGGGCCTCAGCATCCTGATTCCCCGCAGCGTTTTGACAGGTTTTGTGTATCCTTACAAAGCAATTGTATATTGTGTATTGTATACTGTGTGATATAAATATATATTTATTTATATATTTATATATTTAAAAGAGTCACTTATGTGTTTGCGTCTTTTTAAAGATACTGTTCTGTAAGTGTTCCTTGTGCGAGAGGCACATCCTGCCGTCAGATCAGCATGAGAACTGTGTTTACTGTCTGGGCCACGCCCGCGCAGAGTTAGCTCTCATGGAGACAGACTGTCCTCACTGCGAGGGCATGAGTCTCAAGACGCTTCGCTCGTGAATCGCCCTCGTTCTGAGGGATGATTCAGCCTCATGCGCCCTCCCACCTGCCTCTTCTGCGATACCGTAGGATTCACACGAGGAGGCACAGTGGGGCCGCGAGGTCAAGCAGGATGAATTTGATGTGGTCCTCGTGCCGGCACACGCCCCACGAGCCCCTCAATCTCCACAAAGTGCATGTTTTCCGATACGCTATGTGCAAGATGAGTTTTCACCCTCTGGAAGAGCGCACGGCCTATTCTCGTTCAGCGGTTCTGACGCTGGGGATGATAATGACTATGTCATATCTCTCGCTGCATCAGGCGAGTGGTCAGCAAGGGCGAGGAGCGTGCATGCGCCACTGACAGAGAGATGCTCTGCATCCTTATAAGGGCGGTCAAAGTGCTTAACCTTGAGTGGTCTCCCCCAGAGGAAACTGAACAGTCTCACCTTGATGAATGGTTCCTGCAGTACAGACGCTGTCAATTGGCCGCGTCTCGCAAATCTGCCCCATTCTTCCCCGAAGTTCATAATGAACTGTCTAAGTCCTGGTGCCGGCCGTTCTCAGCATGCTCGCACAGTGACTCTCTAATGTGGATCATAGGGAAGAAAACGGTAATGCCCAACTACCCCCTGTGGAGGAGGTGGTAGCAGCACACCTCTGCCCAGCGAGCAAAAGGGCATGGAAATCATGCCCCATACATCATTCCAAGCCGTGTCGACAAAAGTCCGCACTGGCTATAAAAGCTTACTCAGCGGCAGGGTGATATCGGGCGAATGGAGACTTCATCCTCAAACTGTATTGAGGATTTGGGAAATGTTCAGCAAAGCAGAAATCGATCTATTTGCCTCAGTGAGGAATACCCACTGCCCCCTCTAGTACTTGAAGTCCCAAGCCCCGCTAGGAGCAGATGCAATAGCCCACAAATGGCTGGCAAAATGCAGATATGCGTTTCCCATGGTGTGCCTGATGCAGGTCATATGCAAAGTCCGAGAGGACAAGGAAATTATTCTGTTGGTTGAGCCGAAATGGCCCAACCAGCCATGGTTTCCTGAAATGATAGAGATGCTGTACAGCTCGCCATGGGAAATACCGCTAAGGAGGCATCTCCTCTCTCAGACACACAGCACAATCTGGCATCTCCAGCCCAAGCTGTGGAACCTGCATGTGTGGCCCCTGAACGGAGCGCACTAAACATGCCAGAACTGACACATTCAGTCATGAACACCATTTTACAGGTCAGAGCACTGTCCACGAGATGCCTCTACATGCTAAAATGGAAATTGTTCACTGATTGGTGTCTCTCACATGGCAAAGACCCAGTAAACTGCCCCATACGTGAAATTCTCATATTTATTCAAGAGCGATTAGACGCAAGACTCACCCCATCAACGCTCAAAGTATATGTGGTGACTACATCTGTGTATCACGCACATGAAGCCGGCACCACTATAGGCAAAGATGATTTAATCATAAAGTTCCTTAAAGGAGCAAGACAATTTAACAGTCCCGACTTGGGACATAACTTTAGTCCTAAGGTCCTAATCAAACCACGCCCTTCAGAGCACAGGTGGTTCACCTTCAGGCCTTCTGCCCTCCTCCATTTAATTCGGATGAGGAACAATCATTGCATTTCTTATGCCCTGTGCGGAAGCTACACACATACGTTGAACATACCCGCCAGTTCAGACTGTCTGATCAGCTCTTTATATGCTATGGAGGACGCACGAAAGGAATGTCCGTCTCCAAGCAAAGACTTTCTCACTGGATAGTCGATGCAATTGCCCTGGCTTATGAGTCGTAGGGTAAGACTTGCCCAAATGGTGTTAAAGCACACTCAACAAGAGGCATGACCTCCTCATGGGCATGGACGAATGGTGTGTCCTTACAAGACATATGGGTTTTCTTTGCAGCAGGATGGTCTTCTCAAAACACATTTGCAAGTTTTTACAACCTAGAAGTAACGTCTCTCTCTTCACAAGTCTTCTCTGTTTAGAGCACTTGCTATTCATTGGCCAAATATATATACATATGCTCCTCCCTTTAAGGACCAGCTCCCCATCTTTTTACACAACCGCCTGCATTCAGGCCATTGTAATTTACCATAAGTCACAAGCACTTGCATTATAAATTAACTCCCTTCCTGACTGGGTTCGTGAAGGAGTTAACTCATACTATATGACTATAGTTCATATATTCATTCTGAGTGCATCCCTCCTGGCCCAACACAAGGGTCACTCACTGCGGCATACTCATGTTGGTCGCCGTCCCATGAGACTACAGCATCAGGATTCCTTTCTGGAAGGTTATATCTTGTAGTTTGGCGTGATGGGATTCTGTTCCCCATATGCATTAATAAACGCAATGTCAAGTGTACTGAGTCGTAAGGGAACGTCTCGGTTACCTACGTAACCTCAGTTCCCTGAGACGAAGGGAAAGAGACATTGCGAATGCTAGCCGCACTACAAGACTCAGAGTTCTTGAGGCACGAGCGATGAGCTCCTTGTTCTCAGTCAGAAATTCTGTTTTTATAGCGGACAGTTTCATGCCAAAACAGCCAGGGCTCAAACACCATAGTCAATATTAGAATATTGCCGTTATTGTAGAGTGGTTTCAACTAGGTCGTGTATGATGGCACTGTCCATATGCGTTAATAAATGCAATGTCTCATTCCCTTTGTCTCAGGGAACCGAGGTTACATACGTAACCGAGACGTTTTGTGCACCAAGCTGCATGCACAGCTATAGATGTTGCTTCTATTGCTGGTAATGTAGGGTGATATTGGTTCATAGACTACATAGCATTCAATAAGTTTCCTTGTGGGAGGTTACTGTATGTCATTTATTACATGATTAAACATATACTTTTGAGGGAATTGTTAAGCGTGACATGTTCTAATAAGATGTTTATATGTTTATTTAAGTACCTTGTATAACACTGAATTTACTAAAATGTTTAGGTAAAATTTACTCACTTTAATCGCTATTATGTCATAAAGATAATTAGATTTTACTTGGTTTTATACCATTAGGGGCAGTGGTGGCTTAGCGGTTAAGGCTCTGGGGCACTGCTTAGAAGGTTGGGGGTTCAAGCCCCAGCACTGCCAAGATCCCACTGTTGGGCCCTTGAGCAAGGCCCTTGATCCTATCTGCTCCAGGGGCACCATATCATGGCTGACCCTGCACTCTGACCCCAGCTTAGCTGGGATATGTGAAAAAAGTATTTCACTATATATGTGTGATAAATAAATAAGATTGACTTAAAACAGTGTGCAAAAACTTGCTTGAATTTTTTTTTTTTAGTGCAGTACTTCAGTAATGCATATTATTTTATAGGCCAGTCATTTAGTCATTTATAATGTAAAGGTAAGTCTTACATTTTTGTTACATAAAACCAATATACTGTCTGCATTTGAACATTGCATGTTGCACAACAAAGCAAAATGTTAAAATTAGTTTCACTGTTGTAAGTACAATGTTTATTGAAATCTAGGTGGAGAAATGTAATTGTACTTTATTGAACTTTTATTGTAAATACATTCCAAACATATGTGGACAAATGTATCTTTATGTAGGGGAGCAGTTATTAGGGAGATGTTGTGGTTAGTATAATAATTATAATAGTTTACGGAGATTTATGGAAATTCTGTAATATATCAGAGCTCTGACAACAGAAACAATAACTAGAAATGCTTTGAAATATCGGACGCACCTCATTTCAACCTTAAACCTTTCACACTGCAAAGATGAGGTATGTCAGACCCCTCTAGTGTTGACATGGCCTTCTTTACCTCATTTGGATTCCACTCATCTCTGGGGTGATAAACAGCTTTGACTACAAATGTCAGATCACATTACACACAATATGCACCTATGCATAGATATGCACATTTTGTCAGACCATAAACAATACAAAGGTGGTTGACACTCTACAGGCCAGCATATGAAGAAACTGAATTGCGGATAAATGGACACATGTCATGCATAACTTAAATATGCTTGAAAGGGGCTTTAAATGATATTTTACTTATATTTTATTTATATTGTGTTTAATATGATTCTTTTGTAAACTGAAATTATATCTCAGATATGTCAAATCAAGCACTATTTCCTCTGACCAGGTCCTTTCTCACCCTCCCCATCTCTCTCTCGTATACTCTTTGGATGCGGCTCCACCATATATAGCTGTAGGAAGGTTGTGCTAATATAGCTTAGGCTATACCACATCTAATTTGAGAAGACTATTCACTAAGCAGCTTTAGCATGGTTTTTAAATGCAAGCAGTGGATAAAAAATATATACCGTATCATATACACAAGAGTAACAGTGGTCATAAAATTTGGGTGTGCATGTCGTCCACCAAAATTGCATTTGTGTAGTGACAGTTTAAAACATAATAATAAATGTATAGAATTCAAAACATTCTCACTATGCACAGTATACACATAATACACAATATACATATACAACACAGTATACAGAATGTGCAAGTTCTTTGCAGTTTCAGTGGCAGTTGCAGGGCTTTACAATATACAAAGTATACATGTGATACATATGAAATGTGCTGATGCAATGGTCCTTTAAAATAATATATTGACATTTCACAACTAACTAGAACACAAAACATATTTTTACTAAATGGATGCCAAGGAAGTATAAAATTATTGTTAAATCATGTTACTAATAAATACAACATTGTTGTCTACAGTAGTGCAGTAGAAGTTACAGATGGTTTTGAAGTATCTTCAGAGAAGAAGTTCAGAGGACAGTGGTTAGGGCCCATTTGCCTTGATTAACAGTAAGAAACCCCTTAAGTTAAGAAAACCCATTGTAATAATTGTAAGGCTATTGCAACTAAGGGTTTTCTTAACTTAAGGGGTTTCTTGCAACTGACTGCAGGCCTTAAATAAAGAGGGAACATCGATTGTTGTTTTATAATACAGAGATGCAGTGCTTTTGGTTTGAAATAATTTTGCTGTCCATCCATAACACTGGTACTCCCAATAATTGCAAAGAAATGTACGCGGTTGAACTAATCTACAGGAAGAGTGAGCTGAAATCTTACAAATAAAAATATTATTTAGCTGAAGATGTTGGAAGTATCTAGAGTAAGATAGGAGAAGGAAACAAGTGAAGGAGAAACTCGCAAGATATCAAATGAACCTTAAGAAGGAAAAGAATGCATAAACAGTTGGACAGAAGTAGACAAGAAAATGACTGATGAATTGAACAGAAAAGAAAAGCAGAGTGCAAGGAGCAGACAAGTCTGTTTTGCTATTTCAGTCCCTCTCAGCTGTCCCTTCAGCATGTTGCCCCCTCCTTCTCTTAAGCCTCAAATTTCCCTTCTATGTCCCCTACCAACCCCTCTCTGAGCCGTCCTATGCTTGTGTCCACTAATCATCCCAAACTGAGGATGAGAAGAGAATAATATACCCGCACACAGAGCAGCTTCCCTTGAGCCACCACAAATCAGATCTCACGATTTCTATTAATGAGTGACTGCAGATAAGAAAGTGAAAAATGGGCATGGCCATATGGTGGTGGAGGTTGTGGAGATGGGAAGGGGAGGTCAGACCTCTATCTTATGGCATCACTATACTTGGAAATGCATTAAAACCTATTTTCGATTAGGGCCAATTTAGAAAGTGGTGAGGGCAAGGGTTAAGAAGCCAGAATGAATTCTTATATACCAGATAGAGGCATGTACACATCCTTAGAACAATTAGTCTCTATTACTGTAAGTCCCCAACCCCAGTGTTTCGGTTTTAGAGTTGTTATATAACTGCATATAATTTTTCATGTTTAATCCCATTCATTTCAAGAGTTATGTGATTGTCCGTGCTAGCATGTGAGTGTCTGAAGCCCAAACAGTCCCTTATGTCTCCATGTCCATATTAGTCTACATGAGACATGAGGACTGCTGCCACATCCCTGGAATATCAGATTTATCCCATTCCAAGACTTACATAGCTATTTCTGATCACTGTAAGATGATAGGGTATCCCACCCTCTGTTCCTTCATCTCTTTCCCCCTACCTCATCTCTCCCCCCCCCCCCCCCCAAGCCCCCCCCAAGCCCCCCTCCCCCAGCCTTCATAGATTTCCCTTGGTCTCTATCTGCTATTTCCCAAGCCACACTTAAGGTTGGATCTATAATTAGCAAGAGGCCTTGTGTAGTATATAAGCCCAGGGAGAACAGGTCACTACGCGGCTTCAAACTATCTTCACTTCTTGTGCTTCTTAGGCTTCACACCGTCACATACCGTCTCGACATGGTGAGTAACCTGTAGTTTAGCGGTTACCTGTCCACCTGTCCATCTAGGTGGACACATAGGAACCAAGGAAATAATGACACACACCTGAGGCTGTAACACTCTCAGCATGTTCATATGGATAAGAGCTCAATTTTTAGCATCTTATTCTTGGATACTTCAACTGTGGACTTACAATATGACATTGCTTTTTTGTCCCGAACCTGTTTTTGGAACCAGGACGTTAGGATTTAGGCTGCAAAACTGAGCGATTTTACTCTGTTCAAAATTATTATTATTATTTTTATTTTTTTATTATTTTTATTTTTTTTATGAAATAAAACACTTTTCATAAATTAAGTTTCATAAATGATTATTATTATTTTTTTAAAAACAATTTGGAAGGGATGTCATATAATATGAAATAGATTTTCCATAGATAACATATTGCTAGCTAATGCTAGATAGTAGGTACCATTCAACAGTTGACAAAAACTGTAAATAATGACAGACCCTTGAAACTTCATTATTTATTGATTATACCTGTGGTCTATAGATCATTATTTGGATGTATATCACACATATAAAATGTATTGTTTCATTCATGTGTAGCTATTCATGATTTTATTTGAAATAATCAATGTACAGTAAGCCACAGTGTGCTCGCTAGAATGTGTTAAAGCAGAACAAAACTCCAGCTTTGTTCTGAGAATTTGGTGTGTGTAAAAGGTGCTATGTGAGGCAATGCAATGTAAATGTCTGTAACCATTAGCTGATTTTGAAATTGCATCAACATGTATTAGTGTCAACACAGAGGAAATATCCACTTGATGCATTATATGTGTGTGCAAGTATGCTTTTGTAATGTGTTTTCAGATAGCTGTGCTGCTAAATGCTAAAAATGCTATATTTGTGCATATCTAGGCACCCAAGAAGGCCAAGAGGAGGGCAGGAGGAGGAGAAGGTTCCTCCAATGTCTTCTCCATGTTTGAGCAGAGCCAGATTCAGGAGTACAAGGAGGTGACAATCGTTATCTTGGACTGAAAGGACTTTATTTTAATGTGTCCTTGTTACAGTGTAATTACAAAAGTAATTACTGATTATTACTAATTAACAACATGTACTTACTATAGGTTTAGGTTTAGGGTAAGGGTTTGGTTTAGGGTTAGTTGCTTGTAATTATTCATAATTAACTGTTATTACTATAGTAAATGCATGTAATATGTGTAACAAGGACACATATTAAAATAAAGTGTTACCTTTTTTTAAGGTTTATGTTGAAGGCCAGATTTAGTGGTTGCAGGAAAGGTACATTAAATGTACATTAGCTTTCTGATTGGGCCTTGAAATGACAAGAAAAGTGCACAAAGGAAAGGCTGGCAAATAAGTAGTCGTCCCTCCTTATCATTCTTCAAAATCATGATTAATGTCAATCAGCATCATTATATAAGACAGTAAGTAAATAGTGTGCATATCTGTGTGTATGTGTACACGCTAAAAGTGTAAGGTGACAGTGGAATTTGTGTTAAGTCTAGGTAATGTGTGATTGAGCTAAGTAAGGATATGAAATGGTTTGGGTAGTTTGTAAGTGATATAGCTGTCTCAAGTGCTACTTCAAATGTCTGACATTTCAGTTGGGAACACTTCTCACAGATGGAAAGATGCATCAGGGAGGGTCTCTGTGGGAGCCGGGTGGGGGTTAGCAGCTGTCGTTATATATTTAAGCTAAAGGGGGTCATCTTGTGTTTCATGTGACTGAGAAAGGAAATTTTTCTAGAGTCAGGCAAGAGATAAAAGCTAACAACAGAATGGAGATTGAACATAAAAGAATTTAAAAAATCCAATCCAATCAAAGTTCCTTGAGTCATAGGTTCACAACCATTACCACTGGTTGGTCTCTAATTTCTATCATGACTAACACCTGTAACAATGTTCTTGATTTCTTTTTCTGTTTGACATCCACAGGCTTTCACAATCATTGACCAGAACAGAGACGGTATCATCAGCAAAGATGACCTTAGGGACGTGTTGGCCTCAATGGGTAAGTCAGTTTATATCCCATTCCAGTTTATGTTCTTTGAACTTATCATCATGAATCTGTGATCACTCATTCCTGTGCTGATTATCCTCATCATTCTATAGGCCAGCTGAATGTGAAGAATGAGGAGCTGGAGGCCATGATCAAGGAGGCCAGCGGCCCAATCAACTTCACCGTTTTCCTGACCATGTTTGGAGAGAAGCTGAAGGGTATGCAAAAGCTGTTTTTTTCTCTGGACCATTGTTGTATTCAGCTCTTTGCAAGTGTGATGTAACTTGCTCTCCCTGTCTCTGAAAGGTGCTGACCCAGAGGATGTCATCGTGTCTGCCTTCAAGGTGCTGGACCCCGAGGGCACTGGCACCATCAAGAAGGAATTGTGAGTCTTTATTTTCCAGTGAAAAGCAAATCACAGACTTCTAAATCAATCGAAATTCCATCTCTGACTGCCTCTTTCTGTCTTTTTTTTTTTGCCTATCCAGCCTTGAGGAGCTTCTGACCACTCAGTGCGACAGGTTCTCCGCAGAGGAGGTGAGATCAGATGTTGCTCTCCTGTGTTTTTTTGGATTAGCTCATAAGTCAACAACTTGTCACCATTTTTAATGTTGGTTAAATATAACAAGTTCTTTGTTCTTTTACCACATATTTAGATGAAGAATCTGTTTGCCGCCTTCCCCCCAGATGTGGCTGGCAATGTTGACTACAAGAACATCTGCTACGTCATCACACACGGAGAGGAGAAGGAGGAGTAAAAGACAAGAGGAGAAAAGAAAAATGAAGAGATGAAAATGCATCCCTCGCCGCTTTACTCTCCCAGTCTGCTCTTTGTCCTCCTCCTCTTACTTTGTGTTTCTTCCTCCCTTTCTTCCTTTCCATCCATCTTTGTCACTCTCAAGCACTTACTCTCTCTCTCTCCTCAATTCTGCTCTCATTCAAAAACAAAGACTTGTCTCATTGAGACTTAATCAGGAGGGTGGAGAGGCTCATGACCACAGTGTCTGTCAGTGGGGACATGGGATTGTTTTCAATAAAATGATCTTTTAACAACATTTCCATATCTCTCACATACTCTCTCTTTCTCCGTTTCTCATTACTCACCACCTCTCTTTCATTTTTCACTTTTCCATCACTGTCAAAAGCATGCATTAAAGTTGCAGCATCTTTTGCTATTGTCTTGAGGATTGGAATGAAGACATCTCAAGCTCTTTTCTGCCTTTGGCTTAAGCAGCTCTCTTGCTACATCTGGAAGAGTGTTGTGAGCCCACTCTGGGGAAACAGAAGCAAGACAGAGTGATCTCACTCTATAATAGAGGAACTTGTAATCAGTCTTGTTTAGTTCCCCCACCAGTTGACTAATGGTGAAAAAATGACCAAATGAGGTTTGTACTGAGAGAGCTTGGTTTCCTAAAAGTGATGCCAGCCTTATCACGGAAGAAGCGAGAGAAACAGACCATCCAAGGAAAAGAGGACAGTGGGGACTGAAAGAAAACATATCCTCTTCACTCCCCCTCTCCACTGAACTATAGCTCTGTCCATGTCTTTTTTTTTTTTAATCTACCCACTCTTTTGCTTTCTGCATCTGGGCCTGCTTTGCTCTGTCAGATACTCTTCTGTAACCAATAAAGAAAAACACAAACTATGAATAAAACATCTATCTTTTGTACTGCTGTGTCTGTGCTGGCTGTGTGTAATAGGTGCGATGAAAAGAGGCAAATACATTTTTCTCTGCAGTTAGCCCCTGCTGGTAGATTCCATAACTACACCATCATTCAGGTGTTGTGCCGAAATATGACTGCCCGCCAAATTCTGACTCCCCTCCACTTGATTGGTCCTCATCTCTAAAGCCCACCCCTACACCCATCCACAACCTCATTGGTCCCTACCCCTAAATATAAGGATACTAGGGGGTTAAAATTTGACACTACACCAGCATCTATCTTCACTGACAGTCATTCAAAAGAAGCAATATATTCTGATTATACATTTACATTTAGTCATATAGCAGATGCTTTTATTCAAAGCGACTTACAAATGAGGAACATAGCAAGCAATTTGACACTGGAGTGGCTGTAGTAGTATAGAAGCTAGCGAAGAAGAAAGAGACAGACTTTTTTTTATTATTATTTTTAAAAAGTAAGTGCATTTAGTGAGGATTGGTTAAGTGCTCTCAGAACAGATGTGTTTCAAGCTGGTTCTTGAATGTTAAAGCTGGTTTTGATTAAATACAATATGCGAAATACTGATGAAATACAACTTTCGGGAAGCAACGAATAAATCACTTATATTTTGTTATATTATAGTGTATGCTTTGTGAGGGACCAGTTTTTGTAAGGGCTCTTAAAAGCATTGAATTCACTTCACTGCATTTGACGTCACAGTTCAGGATAGTCAGAGTAAAGGTCTTAGGACGTTGCGTGTTTTGGTGGTGCTATGTGCCAGGACATAATTTTCTTGCTGTTACAGAGTGATTAGTCACATGGCATATACACCGATCAACCACAACATTAAAACCACCTGCCTAATATTGTACTATTCTTCTCACCACAATTGTACAGAGCGGTTATCTGAGTTAACGTAGATTTTGTCAGTTCGAACCAGTCTGGCCATTCTCTGTTGACCTCTTTCATTAACAAGGTATTGCCGTCCGCAGAACTGCCCTTCATTGGATGTTTATTGTTTTTTGCACCATTCGGAGTAAATTCTAGAGACTGTTATGTGTGAAAATCCCAGGAGATCAGCAGTTACAGAAATACTCAATCCAGCCCGTCTGGCACCAACAATCATCCATGCGATTATCTAATCAGCCAAAAGTGTGACAGCAGTGCAGTGCATAAAATCATGCAGATACGGATCAGGAGCTTCAGTTAATTTTCACATCAACCATCAGAATGGAGAAAAAAAATTGATCTCAGTGATTTGGATCGTGGCATGATTGTTGCTGCCAAACGGGCTGGTTTGAGTAGTTTGAGTATTTCTGTAACTGCTGATCTCCTGGGATTTTCATGCACAACAGTGTCTAGAATTTACTCAGAATGGTGCCAAAAACAAAAAACATCCAGAATGCCTTGAAATATGCAGGGCGACGAAACATCACTGAGAACGCAACACACAGTACTGATTTTTTTGTAAATTATTATATTTTGCCCCAAGTCAAAGCATGAGATTACACATAAGTAAAGCACTACTGTGAAAAACAAAAACAAAGTTGAGGATTAATTCATTTTTTATTCATAATCTGTATGTAAAATGATCCAAGTTCATGGGCAATGGAGGAGTCAGGAGACAGCGAACCATTCAGTATTTTATTCACACACTATAGCTTCACAGAAAATAAAACAAAGAAACGACTCTTGTTGGCCAACTCAAATAGGGAACTCAATATAAACAGTCTCTGTCTTGCTGCTGGTCCTTCAGACACTACTGCTCTGATCCACACTGTCTCTCCCACACTGACGCTCTGGTCTCCCTCCGCCATCACTATAACGAGAGATAGGTGTTAGAGATAATTACGACCCAGGTGCTAAGCCATACCACTCTCCCTCTCCCACAGACTGACACATGACCACGCCCCCCATGCCACATACCCCCACCGCTGACTCAGGCTGGGGCAACATCCAGCCTGTCTACTCCCCCCCCCATTTCTGGAGAGAAAGTCAGCCACAACCATCTGCGCCCTCAGTCTGTGATCCACGCATTAGTATGCTTCATGCAGTGGAGCCACTGCAGAGGAGCATGATCGGAACAGAGGGTGAAGGCCCACCCCAGCAGGTAGTAGCAGAGGGCAAGAACAGCCCACTTAATCGCAAGACACTCCTTCTCGATGGTGCTGTATTTTGTCTCCCTGAAGGAGAGCTTGCGACTAATAAATAGCACTGGCCATTCTTCCCCTCCCAGTTAGATGCATCAGTCTGCACCATGCCCAGCCCCATGTCAGATGCATCAGTCTGCAAAATAAAGGGGAGAGAGAAATCAGGTGCATGTAAAAGAAGCCCCCCACACAGTGCGGCCTTTACCTTGAAGAAAGCCTGTTGGCATGACTCTGTCCACTGGTCCGGATCAGGAGGCCACTTTTTAGTAAGGTCAGTTAGTGGGCTGGTGACATCAGAGTAGTGGCATATGCCGTGTGCGGTCTGAGGATCTTGTCCATAAGGCGCTGAAACGTGGCCGGGGTTCCGAACAAACCGAAAGGAAGCATCACAAATTGGTGTAATCCGGAAGGTGTGGAAAAAGCCGTCTTTTCTCTGGATATCTGGAGTTAAAGGGATCTGCCAATATCCCTTTGTTAAGTCCAGCGTCGAGTAAAATTGAGCCACGCCCAACCGATCGAGTAACTCGTCAATTCGCGGCATTGGATAAGCATCAAATTTGGACACTGCATTCACTTTCCTGTAGTCAACACAGAACCGGACTGAGCCGTCGCTCTTCGGTACCAGAACTACTGGGCTGGCCCAATCGCTGTGCGACTCCAGTATTACGCCCATTTCAAGCATTGCCTCAAATTCTTCCTGAACAACATTTTTCTTGTGTCCAGGAAGACGATAGGGGCGGCTACGAATGACCACCCCCGGGGTGGTCTCGATATCGTGCTCTATGAGGTTTGTGCGACCGGGTAGGGGTGAAAACACGGCCGCGAATTCCGCTTGCAACCTGGCAAAGTCTGTAAGCTGCGACAGTGAGAGGTGGTCTCCGCAAGGGACCGGGGTGAATGAACTTGATTTGGGAGATACCTCCGGCCCAAGCTCCACTCTCTCTGGAACTACCATCACCAAGGCTACAGGCACCACCTCCCTCCATGGTTTGAGGAGGTTTAGGTGGTAGATTTGACATGCCCCTCTCCTATCCGTTCGCCTAAACTCATAATCGAAATCTCAAAGGGTCCTTGCCACTTGGCGAGTAATTTGGAGCTCGAGGTGGGCAGCAATACAAGCACTTTCTCTCCCTGTGTGAATTCCCGAATTCGAGTGCCCCTGTCATACAGTCGGCGTTGACATTCTTGTTACCTGCCCCAGGTCTTTTGCTCTAAGGTCAAGAACATATTGAATTTGGTTTTTACTATTCGAAGGTCCTTCCTCCCAAGCTTCCCGTATGATGTCAAGCACACTGCGCGGCCGGCGCCCATACAGTAGTATTCTTAGCGTCTTCGTATACGAACTTACGAATCATGTTTTTTAAGGTCTTATTAAATCGTTCGACCAACCAGTTGGTTTGCGGATGTTAAACACTGGTGCGAATCAATTTAATGCCTAATAATTCATATAGTTCACGAAGTGTAGGTGACATGAATTTTGTGCCTTGATCAGTGAGGATTTCCTTTGGAATCCCCACTCGGGAGATAATTCTGAAGAGTGCCTCTGCAACACTACGTGCTGAGATATTGCGCTCGGGCACTGCTTCTGGATATCGTGTTGCATAGTCCACCAGAACTAATACAAAGTGATGGCCACATGCAGTCCGCTCTAATGGACCGACGATGTCCATGCCAATTCTCTTGAAGGGGACCTCGATCAATGGCAGAGGGTGCAATGGCACTTTTGGGGTTCACCAACTGACATTCACGGCACGCCGTACAACATTTGCATACAGTGCATCCGGAAAGTATTCACAGCGCTTCACTTTTTCCACAATTTGTTATGTTACAGCCTTATTCCAAAATGGATTAAATTCATTATTTTCCTCAAAATTCAATAAACAATACCCCATAATGACAACGTGAAAGAAGTTTGTTTGAAATCTTTGCAAATTTATTAAAAAACAAAAAAAGTCACATGTACATAAGTATTCACAGCCTTTGCCATGACACTCAAAATTGAGCTCAGGTGCATCCTGTTTCCACTGATCATCCTTGAGATGTTTCTACAACTTGATTGGAGTCCACCTGTGGTAAATTCAGTTAACTGGACATGATTTGGAAAGGCACACACCTGTCTATATAAGGTCCCACAGTTAACAGTGCATGTCAGAGCACAAACCAAGCCATGAAGTCCAAGGAATTGTTTGTAGACCTCTGAGACAGGATTGTATCGAGGCACAGATCTGGGGAAGGGTACAGAAAAATGTCTGCAGCATTGAAGGTCCCAATGAGTACAGTGGCCTCCATCATCTGTAAATGGAAGAAGTTTGGAACCACCAGGACTCTTCCTAGAGCTGGCTGCCTGGCCAAACTGAGCAATCGGGGGAGAAGGGCCTTAGTCAGGGAGGTGACCAAGAACCCAATGGTCACTCTGACAGAGCTCCAGCATTTCTCTGTGGAGAGAGGAGAACCTTCCAGAAGAACAACCATCTCTGCAGCACTCCACCAATCAGGCCTGTATGGTAGAGTGGCCAGACGGAAGCCACTCCTCAGTAAAAGGCACATGATATCCCGCCTGGAGTTTGCCAAAAGGCACCTGAAGGACTCTCAGACCATGAGAAACAAAGATTGAACTCTTTGGCCTGAATGGCAAGCGTCATGTCTGGAGGAAACCAGGCACTGCTCATCACCTGGCCAATACCATCCCTACAGTGAAGCATGGTGGTGGCAGCATCATGCTGTGGGGATGTTTTTTAGCGGCAGGAATTGGGAGACTAGTCAGGATCGAGGGAAAGATGAATGCAGCAATGTACAGAGATATCCTTGATGAAAACCTGCTCCAGAGTGCTCTGGACCTCAGACTGGGGCGAAGGTTCATCTTCCAACAGCACAACGACCCTAAGCACACAGCCAAGATAACAAAGGAGTGGCTCCGGGACAACTCTGTGAATGTTCTTGAGTGGCCCAGCCAGAGCCCAGACTTGAACCTGATTGAACATCTCTGGAGAGATCTGAAAATGGCTGTGCACCAACGCTCCCCATCCAACCTGATGGAGCTTGAGAGGTCCTGCAAAGAAGAATGGGGGAAACTGCCCAGAAATAGGTATGCCAAGCTTGTAGCATCATACTCAAAAAGATTTGAGGCTGTAATTGGTGCCAAAGGTGCTTCAACAAAGTATTGAGCAAAGGCTGTGAATACTTATGTACATGTGATTTTTTTCGTTTTTTATTTTTAATACATCTGCAAAGATTTCAAACAAACTTCTTTCACATTGTCATTATGGGGTATTGTTTGTAGAATTTTGAGGAAAATAATGAATTTAATCCATTTTGGAATAAGGCTGTAACATAACAAAATGTGGAAAATATGAAGCGCTGTGAATACTTTCCAGATGCACTGTACGTCGCCGTGAATGCCCAGCCAAAAGAAACGGGCCATTATATGGTTCAAAGTCTTTTTGTGCCCTAAGTGGCCAGCCATTGGGTTATAGTGAGCTGCCTGGAAGAGTGTTTCCCGACGGCTCTTTGGTACTAACAGCTGAGTTGTATTCTCTTTGGTCTGAGTGTCCTGCGTCACTCGATACAACCACTCTTTGATAATAGAAAAGTACGGGTATGTGAGAGCAACATTAGGCTGGAGCTGTTGACCATCAATTACTTTCACTTGGTCAAAGGCATGCTTGAGGGACTCGTCACATGACTGCTCCAGATGGAAATCCCCTGAGAATCCTGACACGGAGCCGACGGGCCCTGGGACCGCCTCTCCAGCCATAGCATCACACATCACACACCGCGACACTGCTTTGCAGGACCCATCCACACACATTACCCTCAATAGATTTTTAAAGCCAGGCCAATTGGTTCCCAGAATTAGTGGATGGGTGAGGCGATAATTAACCGCAGCCTCGACTCTATGCCTTTTCCCCCTGAATCGTATCTCAGTGGTAACCAATGGATACTTGTGAATGTCACCATGCACACATCTCACCCTCACCCGTTTATTCTTATCCAATGCCCTGCCTTGCACCAAGCGTTGGTGGATCGAGGTTTGAGAACAACCTGTATCCACCAAAGCTTGATGTGTATCCCCTTTTACTCTTACCGGTATCCAATACTCCCCTGCTCGATCAAGGGCGGCTTGTGGAGCATCGGTGATCTGGACCAGTGTCCCCACCTCCATCACTGGACACCGATCCTGACTGTGTCCGACGTCCCCACAGCTCCAGCAGACCGGCCCAGGTCTTCCTTCCGCACTCGTGGGGGCGGTCTCGCCAACCTGGGGGGGATAGCGGAGGGAGACAGGGGCAGTAGGAGGGACAGACAAGGGGAAAGGTCCTCTGGACCGGGGGTGGGGTTTGGGTGGGGCTCCTCCCCACCTTCGATGAGCCAGAACTGGGCGGGACTGAGGGGGACGGGAGGGGGGGAAACATGAGTCACAGGGGGTGGAGGGAGAAGAGAGAGGAGAGAGAGAAGACACTGCTTCGCTGCCTCCCGAAAACGTTGCCATGTAGTCCTCTGCCAGCTGGATGCTTTCCTCCAGCGACGCCGGGCGATGGCACTAGACCCACTCGGACAAGCCTCGAGGAAGTTGGGAGATGAACTGCTCCAGTACTGCACCGTGGGTTCCCCCCACCAGCAACCATTTCCGGCAGGCGTCATGAAGCTGCTGCGCAAAAGTGAACGGGGCTGTGCTTCCCGAAGCTCAGGGACCGGAATAGCTGCTGATTCTGCTCCGGGGTTCGACCAACCCATTGCTGGATGGCCTTTCTCAGGTGGCTGTAATCAAGGAGGCTGGTGGCGGGAAGTTGCTGTGCCGTTAGCTGCACCTCCCCAGAGATTAAGGGCAACAGGCGGGCCGCCAACTGATCGGAGGCCACCTCCATAAATCGGCTGTCTTCTCAAACAGGTCGAGGAAGGCCTCCGGATCACCAGGTGACGAGCCTTACCGCTCTCCCTCTCCCGCAGACCAACACATGACCATGCCCCCCCATGCCACACTGTAATAGTCATAAATAAAAGTAATGATACAATAACACAATTGGTAACACTTCACAATAAGGTTATTTGTTAACAACATTATGTAACATGAATAAACAATAAATAATACTTTTACAGCATTTATTATACTAAGTTAATGTTAATTTCAACATACTAATAGATTTTAAAAATCAAAAGTTGTATATGTTAACACTATGAACTAACATGAACAATTTTATTTTTATTAACTAATATCCACATTTTTCCTGAAGGCAGAAGTGTTCCGCAATTCAGCTGTTTTCAGTTTCCAGTCTCCAATGTTTTCACTCACATCAGCATATATTCTTAGCGGGTAATGTAATGTTTAAGGTATTACAGTTGTAAAAATTGTCAAAAAAACATGCCGATACTTCACAGAGTCGAGATAACTGTTTTTTTTTTTTTTTATAGACAGTGCCTCACCTGAGTGTGTATATGACATGACACAATGGTCAGAGGTTAGTTACATTGATATCATTAATTACTCTGAGTTGTTATGACAGCCAACAACTGCGCAAGTTGAGCCTGAAATTCATATTTACACCAAGTAACACTTAAATGGTGGTTGTTCTCTGGATCGCTCATTTTGGCAGTTTTTATTTGGCGTCTCGAGACCAGAATTAGAAAACAGGCAATCATCATGCACCACTCAGTGGTTGCTCAGGAAAACTGTGGATTGACAAAGATGAATAAATACAGTAAAATTATATATAATTATTAAAAGAATTATATATAAAATTATATATTTTTTTTCCTCAACCTATCTGGAATGCCCAATTCCCAATGTGCTCCAAGTCCACGTGGTGGCGTAGTGACTCACTTCAATCCAGGTGGCAGAGGACGAATCTCAGTTGCCTCTGCATCTGAGACTGTCAATCTGCGCATCTTATCATGTGGCTTGTTGAGCGCGTTACCACAGAGATGTAGTGCATGTGGAGGCTCAAGCTATTCTCCGTGGAATCCACACACAACTCACCATGCGCCCCACCGAGAGCGAGAACCACACATTATAGCAACCATGAGGAGGTTACCCCATGAGACTCTACCCTCCCTAGCAACCGGGCCAATTTGGTTGCTTAGGAGACCTGGCTGGAGTCACTCAGCACACTCTGGATTCGAAATCGTGATTCCAGGGTTGGTAGTCCGCATCTTTACTCGCTGAGCTACCCAGAACCCCATAAAATTATATTGCTAATTGTTTGATCATGATACCCAATTCATGAAAGCATGTTAACAAATGGAACCTTATTGTAAAGTGTTAACACACAATTTAATCTATATTTATTGTGTCAAATTACTGCATCATTCACGGTCCTTTTTATTTTATTTTTTGCAAATAAAATTAAAAAAAAGGAGAATAAAATGTTCACTTAAGCATTCGTCCATCATCAGGCCTCTCTTCAGTTCGGCAGACCTCTGTACATGCACATGACAAATCTCTCAGAAACGGGACACGATTTTTATTATTGTAAATTTTACTGAAAGTGAAAATTATATTATATTGCATAAATAGAATAAAAGAAACTAATATTGACCACTTTTAGACAAATTGTATGGTTAAAATCACTATGTTAAGAAATATATAATCGTTCACTACAGCATTTGCCGTGAAGCTGGAGTATCATCAATTGTCCTATTATATTAATTTATAATATCACTGGGCTATATTTTATCTAGCAAAATTAATCAAAATGGTTACATGTGTAATCGGAATCGAACTCGGAAGTCTGGGTTTGGGTTTTCCTATGGGGTTTTATAATGGGGTTTCTGAACTTGTGTATAAAATAAGGTCTGTGGTACACATTACTTGACCCATGACGATTCTCTTCCGGGTTTTTGGACAACAAGCTTAACAGCTCTATTGGTCCGTCTCGGGCTAAATACTCTCTGTGTCACCAGTTACGTGGGTGACATTTCAAAAATGAATCCAGCTGCTCCAATTCCAAAAATACACCAACAAGAAACACACGAGGGGGGCTTTTAATATATTATGATTTATTATTAATCACAACTATCATCAAATTAATTATTAAATACACTGTGAACTTCCTCTTCTACAGTTATTGAACAACTGTCTTCATCTATGAATTTATATCATCCTCAATGGTAAATGGTTTAATGTAAACTTAGAAACAAGCTTAAGACATACAAGTGACAGGATGAGAGAACACTAAACCTAATCAAAAACTAAAATTAAAATAAAAAAATAAATTAAAATGAATTTTACAATAATCCTACAACATACACTGGGTCATATCAACCAATGCTGAAACTCATTAGACAAGTCAAATACTTTACACCCTGTCCCAGCATGTTAGTAAACCAACCTTGGACGATCCTTGTATCAAATCTTGATGAGCATAGCGTACAAACCATTTCAAGTCCATCTGTTATATCCTTTGCAATACAGACAAGAAGGTGGTGTTATTGATGGTGGCCTGATAGGTGCATAACAGGTTTATGTGAGTGGCTGGAATTCTTCAGATGAATCTAGAATATCAAAGTGATCTAGATCTAACAGGCCACAGACACCCCACTACACCCTATCTACAGCAGTTCCAGTACTGATATCTGGTTTCAATGGATAGAAACAGTGAAGTTAGTTTGGGCCCTGTGGTGGCCACAATTTATATATCAACATTAACATTGTGCAGAGAGTTTGGAACGTAAAGTTTGCATAGACATAATTTGTTATAAACAGTTGTGCCGTTAGAGGAAGCAATGACCTCTAAGGGCCAGGAACAACACCACTGGATTTGAGAATTAACAATGCAACAACCCAGTCCATAAACCCAAGAGATGCCATTAAAACATTGACAGAATATTTGGCTACCATATTGCAAAGGAAATGTCTCATCACCAAGGCTCGGTTCCGAGAAATCCCACTTCAGGTCTGTTGTCTTGATGGAAACTCGAGAATACTATATACAGAGTATGAGCCCTACAAGCACAATAAAAACTCACAAAAGGTCAAATCACCAAGTGAATTTATCAGAATAATTCATAACACTGATGGGGTCAGTGGGTAATGGTGGAGTAAGTCCTAAATTTATCAGTGTTCACTTAACATCAAGAGTAACACTGTTCAGGTGAGGTGTTTCTTAAGGACACTATTTAACAATTTAACCAACAAAGAAATGCCTAGCATACCTTTTATTGAGCATATCTGGACCCTCCTTTCCTTCTTTCTCAATCTTAAGACAACTCTAATATGATGGGCACATAATTGCAAAAAACTAAAAGAAAGAAATCAGAATAGAGTGGAATAAATATCAGTATGAAATCACCATTACCATCTCCTATAATGTAAATACTGCAGCAACATCAGACATATTTGTGATTTTAAAATGTCTAAAATAAATGACAACTGCTGGACAACTGGAAGTTGGAAGAAAATATGCAAAAATAAATTTCAGTGCTTTACAAATAAAATGGAAATAAATCCTGTGATTAAATACAAAGTTCTCCACAACACTCTATTAACAGTGGGCCCTCTTTATGATGAAAGCTCACAGCCATTCCAGTCTATCAGGCCTCCATATACTGTACTTGCATAGAAAAATAAAAAATATAATCCAAAAGAAGACTAATAATAGCTGTAATAGATATCATATGGTTTTATCTGATTAAATTAATACAAGTTTGTACATCAAAACATTACAACCTGAAGCCAAGAGCTTCAAAGGTTAATGGTACACTGCTGCACCAAAACTTCCACTCCAAAAAGCACAGATTGAAGGAGTCAGGTGAACTGTATTAGAGAGTGCCCAACATCAGAATCGATAAAAGGTAAATGTGAAAATCAGCAGGCCTCAGTGCAAAACTCCATCCATATTAAAATCAAGATTATTAACATCAAACCACACTGAATGGTTGGAGTTTTCTACACACATGGCAGATGTTAACATGTACTGCAGTTTATGCCAAATCAAATTTTTAACATCAAATTTTTTTGATTTTCTGGGTCAGAGAAAATTAAGTGTCAATGAAACATAGCGATGGACTGATATTTAAAGTTTCTGCAGTCATTGAGCAGAGACAGATAGGTAACCCTTTTTTTTTTTTTTTTTTTTGAAGAATCTCCCCTTATGTCAACTTACATATTAGAGGCTGCAACATTAGTCAACAAGTCCTGCACCTTTCCTTTCAGTTCTTAATATCAGCTCTTTCACTCCCCCTAAAGGCCACTTCCTAACTCTTTTTGCTCTACCTTTCAACTATATGGGCATGACTGGAAGGAGAAGCTGAAAAGAGAGAAGAACCTAATAAGACCTATCTGCAGCACAAGACTGTTAAACAATTTACTACGCTGCCAAGGCACAAACAAACAATAACACACACTAATAAACAACAGTACAGTGAATAAATAGGTCCTCCAGGACATTCACACTTAACATTATTACTAGCACAGGGGCTAAAGTTATTGTCTTGCTTTTCTCTTTGCATTCATTTTAGAAATATTTTATTCGTTCTGTATATTCTGGCTGAGACGCCTCTCAGGTGATGTACAGAGGGGATTGTGGGGCTGGCACAGATGGGCCCAAAGGCGTAAGTGGTTTATGTAAACCTTGGCACCTAATATACTAGAACATAGAACTACTTGTACTGTCAGGTATCCACCATCAAAAAACTAATAAAAAAACTACTTCAGCCAAATAATAATTACTTTCACATGTTTCGTCAGGCTGACATCAGCTTTGAAAGCAGAAGCAATGATGAGAGGTGGAGCATGTGGTGTGGGTGCAGTGATCCAGTTATCCATATGAAATGAGTACTTGAGATGAAATGGACATTACATGAGATTGCTCATTTATCCTCTCTGTCTCTCCCTCTCTTTTATTCTCTCACTCTTTTCACCAGTCTGCAGTCACTTTGATTCCTTGTCCTCTTTTTTTCCCCCCATCTTCCTTCTCCTGCCCTTCTATCTGAAGGAATGACAGGTCAGGAATTAGGCCAAATCTTTTGCTGCTGCGCCTCCATTCTTCTCCCCCATCTCTCCACCTCCTCCTTTGTCTTTTTTCTTCCCCCCCTTTTCCTTTTTCTTCTCCTTCTCAGCTTTCTCCTTATCTTTCTTCAGCCGTTCCTTCTCTGTCTTTTCCCTCTCCTTCTTTTCTCTGGATTTCTGCTTCTCCTCCTCTTTTTCCCTCTTCTTGTCCTCCTTGCTTTTCTTTTTCTTCTTTTCGTCCTCTTCTGCTGCCTCTGCAGGTGCTGTTTTTGCTGACTCGGGGCACGGTGGTAATGGGGCATTGTTGGCGGTGGGTGAGGGGATGGTGGGGGTAATGTGCTCAGAGATGACTTTCGGTTGGAGTGTGTGCGCACTGGATGTGTGTGCTGTTGGAGCCAGTGCCGTGGTAGTAGAAGATGCTGCAGCTAGAGGACTGGGACCATGTGGTGCCTGTGGACGCCCCCCAGCTTCATTATTATAGGGAGGTGATACAGGAGGCTTTAAGTGTGTCATCCCAGCCGAGGATGGCGGTCCCACTACACTAGTGCTGCTTCTAAAGGGCTGCAGTGGGACAGCATCCTGGCCTGAGCTGCCAGAGGTGAAGCCTTTCTTATTCTGAGAATGGAACGGTGTCTTGGACTTTCTAAGGCCGGAAAGGGAAAGGAGGCTTGATGAGGCACGCAAGGGGCCAGGCGGAGGACCGCCCAAGAAGGACAGGCTGCCCCCAGAGCTGATCGCAGCAGCCCGGTGCTTTTGCTCGAAGATGGCCCGTGTGCCGTGCAGCCTACGGCCTGGTTGGTGGGTCAACTCTCCACGAGATTCCCGCCACTTCCGCACCTGAATACTGCACTCTCTCTCTATGAGAGCCTCTGTCACAGACAGAGTGACAACCTAAAGAACAGAGAGTAGAGAGTGGGAGTATCTCAATACTACTACTCCATTCTGTCTTCTCTTTAAAGCCCTATTTCTGAGTGTGTTTGTGTGCTCACCTCTTGCACAAGAACTTCATCTCTGATTGCTTCAGCTGGAATGTTCCTCAGTCGCTCCATGGTCTCGTACATGCCCTGCAACTCACGGAGCTTATCCACAGATCCCAGCATTTGCTTGAGTAGAACCAGACCCACCCGGAACACAATCTTTACTCCTGACAAAAAACAATAATAATACAGCATAAACATCTGAGAATTACACATACTGGACAAGTACACCCATGCACAGTGTCCAAGCTTAAAAGCCCTTAAAGTCACAAAATATCTCTGTAATGCAAAACAAGATATTCAACAATCTCAAAAATGTAGGACAGGCCTTGATTTAATCCATCAGGAACTGATAGGATGGTGAAAAGTGTCCATTTCATAGAGGAATGGAGCCAGACCTGAATGAGAGTTTTCTAAAACAATGCCTAAATAGCTATTTGTTCATTTTAATTTCACATTGACTATTGACATACAGCACAAACAGATCAGGTTTTTTCATTCTTTTTAATGTGTAAAAGACTGACCTTCACAGAAAAACATGTCCCAGACGCGTAGGACGGAGGCCCAAGGCAGAGTACGGGAGAAGATACACATGAACCACTCCGTCATGTACAGGATGGGGTCAATCTTAAATTTCTTTAGGTGACGGTAAGCCATAGGACACACTCTCCTCAGCAGAGAGAAAAAAATCTCTCCATCAAGTTGGATAGCTTCCTGTGAAATAAATGTGAAAAGTATAACAGTATCTGCTTTATTTTTGTGGTCCTATTAAGAATATAGAGTGTCTTTGAGTTTGAGAACTCACCAACCCAGCGCTGTAGTACCCGGGCAAGTATTTCTCACAGATTTGCACGAGACACCAGAAGGCTTGCTAAAAGAAAATGACAATGAAGATGGGGTTCATTATGAACAAGCTGATGAACAAGAAGGAACTGTGAGCAGGCCCACACAAAATCTTCACCCACAGAAAGTAGCACAGATTTTAACAGAATTTAAAGACCGGGTCATTCACAAAGTTCCACACATTCTGCCTCCCCTTGTATGTATGTTTATTAAATATTTCGGCTAATTTGATTGTGTTTTCAGCTAGCAATAAGGGTGCATTACTGTAACACATTTTACCATGTTTGAATCCATTCCACAGATTTCCCCCACAAAATCAGCCCAGAAAATGTGAAAAGTCTGCAGATTCAGTCTGGGTCTGACTGAGGTGCCGTTTTGCATTTATTAATGATAGTTAAAGAAACTCTCTCTCACCTCAGCAGGCATGTGCATGAGCAGCACTGCTGCCACTGGTGCCTGGGCCTGACAGTAGCCCTCATCAGGCCGGTAAATGGTGTAGGCCTTCAGTATACGGTACAGGTCCTGCTGGCTGGAAACACACATAAAGGTTAAGAAATAAGACTCTGACCCAGAGCAGAGGAGAGAGCTTTGGGGGTATAGGGAAGTGTAAAAAAGAAGAGGTAGAGCAGTAGGCGAACAAAGAGTAAGACTCAACAAATGTCACCATCTACCCATGATATTGATTTTAAACACTCATGGAAAAATATTCCCTCTGGGCTTTTCAGATACATGTAATGCTCTAAATAAAAGCCTTACATCACCCTTTCCCTTGATAAAACCCACAGCTGTATTTACCCATGTCCCCCCCGAGCAGCAAACATCTCATGGAACGGGAACTGCCTGTGCAAGTCCTTCTCAATGATGTCCAACCACTTTGGATCCCCTGGCTCTTGCTCCAGCTCCTGTGAGACAAAGACAATAGGGGATAGAACAGAAGAACAATGAGCTCATATGCCTGTACTAACAGAAGAAAAGTGTGTAGTCCACCTGATCCAGTATTACCAACAACACGCTAAATTTTAAGTGAGTAAAGGGGAATTTAAAGGGTAATAGTAAAAATTAGATGGGGAACAACAGCAACATAAAAAACATTCTCAAACACAGGAGGTGTATAAAACCTGACAATACCTCAAACTTTCCAGGATTGGACTCAAGAAGCTCCTGGCTGTTGGAGAGCAGCTGCCAAGCTTTAGCTCTGAGCGAAGAGGGGATTCCTTTTCTGCAGCGCAATTTTACCTATAGAAACACATATTGTACATATATACAAAAACGCATAGTTACCTATTCAGGTTGTCAAATGTTATCTACAGTGTTGTAGATAACAGTTGTTTACTGCACCTGTGACCTCACTAGAACAGACCTTAGTCAGAGAAGACATCATATTTATTTAAATTAATGAAAACGAGGCTGTGAGGGTAGTTTGTTCAGTCTTACTGTGTACTTAAAGGGATAGTTCACAAAAACAAATTAAAATTCTCTCATCATTTAATCACCCTCATGCCATCCCAGATGTGTGACTTTCTTCTATTGAATACAGATGAAGAAGATGATTTTTAGAAGAATATTTGAGCTCTGTAGGTCCATACAATGCAAGTGAATGGGGTCCAACACTTTTAAGCTCCAAAAAGCACATAAAGGCAGCATAAAAGTAATCCATACAACTCCAGTGGTTTAATCCTTGTCATCTGAAGCAATCTAGTCAATTGTGGGTGAGAACAGACAAAAATATAAATTATTTTATTTTTTTATTGTAAATCTTGCCAATTGTAGTCTCTAGACACGATCATGATTTCAAGCTTGATTACACTTTCTAGTGCTTGATGCATGCACAGAAAATTACATGGCACTATAGGAAGTGCAATCGAGCTTGAAATCATGATTGCCAAGGAGACTGCAGATGTCAAGATCTATAGTTAAAATTGAGTTACATTTTGGATTATTCTCACCCAAAATCGATGGGATCGCTTCAAAGGACATGCATTAAACCACTGGAGTCTTATGGATTACCAATATGCTGCCTTTATGTGCTTTTTGAAGCTTCAAAATTTTTGATCCCATTCACTTGCATTGTATAGGCCTACAGAGCTGAAATATTCTTCTAAAAATCTTTGTTTGTGTTCTGCAGAAGAAAGTCATACACATCTGAAATGTGATGAGGGTGAATAAATGATAAGAGTATTTTCACTTTTGGGTGAACTATTCCTTTCATAGTGATTGTTCAGTTGACATGGTTGAACAATTATTAATTACCTAAGACTTTAAGACAGTACAACATATTGAACCGACTGTACTTCTGTCCCTTACAGTCTTGTTGTCTTTCGTGTCAAATTAAATATGGTGTTTACTCTGACTAAATTCTATTCACATTCAAATTAATAGTATTTTCTAATCCAGTCAGGAATGCCTTCAGTGACCCTTTAAGGAACAGACCTTTTGAAAGCGTCGAGATATCCACTTGTCCCAGTTTCTGAACATGTCCAGCCATTTCATCTCTCTTTGTCTTGCCACAGCCACCTGGATCTCCGCCTCACTGTAAGACAGAGAGAGATTCACAGGAATTCACATAGAAGAGATGGAACAGACACGGCATAATACTACAAGCACCCATCCTTGCCCCAGATCACTATGTTTAGGCTTTTGACAAATGGCTCAAGATCTGAGAGGGTTTATATTAATTCTGAGCAAAGAGATGCATGCAATATATATATATAAAAAAAACAAAAAACTGCCTTTTTTTATTTTTTTATTCTAAAAAACAAACAGAAGCCCCAGTATCAGCTGTTACTGGTGAATGTGGATTTAAAAAACATTTTTGTAGCTTTATAAATTCGTTAAGTAGAACAAGTGAACAGGCATAGCATTGCACAGTAATAGCGATACAAGTAACTGACACCAGAGAAGGAAACGAGTTTGAGACTTGGACACGGTTCACACCAAAGCCACAAATTGACTTCATTTGGACTCCAAATTAGAAAACTCATATCTGGTGCAAGTCAAAAGCTAAGATAAAAAATAATGTCTCTGAATATTGCTACACGGTTTAGATGCAAGGGAGTTTCTTGTGCACTCTGCCGCTCTTTTCTTTTCCTTTGAATGCATGGTTTGCTCCTTTATTTTAAAGCAGTGCTTCAACATGGTGGCATCAAATGATTTAATGTGTTATCCTACATGTTTATAATAAAGTTTACGCTTAATATCTTAAAGTCCCCGTATAATAAGCCAGGTATATGAGGTATCATTTGAAAGCTTAGAATCTATAGTGATATTAATCACTTCTACATTTCTGTTACAAAAAATAACAAAATAAGTCAATGCGAAGGTCAAAACATACGCATTGAAAATTAGCGCCCCGCAGTATTTATATAAAAATAAATGTCCTTCACATAGCACCTAAATGGACCAGTCATATCAAATGAAAGCTCTCATACCCAGTAATGTGACTCTATAGTTTATTTTGTTGTCCTTATATGACAGTTTCACAAAGAATCACAAAGTGAAATTTGATTTCTGTAAGTCATAAAATACAAACGTCTCTTTTAAATGCCAATCACAGCTACTGTAAGCCCCAAGTAGCCTTAAAACTTTATATCAGCTTTCTAAAAAAAGAGCCATTTTTTACTTGTGTGTGAGCTTGCTTGGCTGAATAATCCAATGTTATATCTTAGATGTCTAGAACAAAATATGCCATCCAGCAGGAAAAGCATGCTAAACAAATCATCAGGAAAATATGTTTTTGACTGTTGATGATAAAATTTAATATATCAATATCATCATCACAAAGGGGATGATCTCAGCTTTCTAATGACACTTAGATTGAGCTTCTGGTCCACTCAGAGGCAGAGATATTCAATGAAATAACAAGAGTGGTGCTTGAACTGAATTTTTATTTTTTATCATAAGATTGTAAACACACACTATTATTTATAAATAATTAGAGTCTTTTTTTTATTTATTATTATTTGGGGTCTTTTCTGAAAAAAAAAAAAAAAAAAAAAAAAAACATTTGCAATTAGTCCACAGTATGTGTGAATGGTGAGCTTTTAAATTTGAGTGTGTAAAATTGTGGGCGGCATCCCAAAAAATGCACTAGAGTTTATGAACAAGGAATTCCCAATAAATAAAACAACAACAAAAAAAATCTGACATTAATTGTCCTAAAACAAGCTCTAGAAATCAAACCTATGGCAAAGAGAAAACTGTTACTAAAAGTGATTTAAGATTTGCATGGACTTGTGACAAAGACTTGAAACTTGACCTTTGAAGACTTGACTTCAGGGTCTTGTTAACATGTATGACTGACACAATGATTGAAAGAAAAATAGCAGAAAACTCAATTTTACCCATGTTTCAGAACATTGCCGAGATGAGAAAGTCTAATTTAGTCCTAACCCACACTGACAGATTTTAAATAGCTGAAAAAAAGCATGTGGTGGTTAATAAGTTAATGTTGAACATGAATAAAAAATAAATAAATAAAAGAGGAAATGTTCAGCCACTTGGCAAACGTAAAGGACAGTGTTAGTGCCCGTTTTAGCAGAATTAGTCAGTACTAGAGATAAAGCGGAGACAGTCAGGGGGAAGAAAGACAAAAAGTGAGACAGTCAGTATACACTGACTCAGACAAGGCCTCTCAGCACAATCTGAGTCACTCACAACAAAAAGAGATGTAGGACACACAGAGAGAAAGATGGACACATGAAAAACACACTAAATGCTGCAGAAGGGCAGAGATGATTTGTATTGCATTTGATGTGAATAAACAGATGGATGGGTATGGCATTATACATTTCCTCATTCTGTTCTCGGTTGTAGACATCAATTATTAATATCCTTGAACACTTCACATCATGTGCTGCCACACAGAGGACACAGACATGCTGTGAATCTGCAGTCATTATCAGACAATTAACTTATTTGCTTCATTTATAAACGCTTCCTCTGATTTACTAAACAGACAACCAAACATACAGAACCATACAGCAGAAGGTGAGAATAATGAAATACATTTAATATTAGCCTATTTCAATTATATACAAATAATTATCTTGAAATACAACTTAAGTCTACATGAAATCAAAATGGACCCTATTTACTTTTGTAATGCACGTGGTCTTACAGTGCAAGATTCATTGCTGGATGTTTTCCAATGAAATTAACTGTTTGTCTTCATAATCTTTCATCAAAATGTGATGACAAACCTTGCATCTGACATCACAAACTGCCCTTACTTTTTCAACCGCTCCCCTACAACCACCTGGCTCCATTCCAGTAGGTATCGTCCATTTTTCACGATTCAATTTCCAATTAATAAAATCAGTTTACTGACATAAAATGGGTTGCGAACAGCATTTAATGTTGAATTTACATATAATTATATAACTGACATTGTAATAAAATCATATTAATCTTAGAATTAAGATATAATTTGGAAACACATGAGTAGTAATAATGCAAAAGGAGTTTTTTTTTTTTTTTAAACATCCTGAGAAAAGGAAGAATTTAAACATTCTGAAATGCTCTTTTAATGCTGAAATGTGTCATTTCTGGGCCACCAAATGGAACTGCAAAAATCAACATTGTTTTCAAACAGCTTTCCCAGAGGCCTGTTGCATGAAGCCAGTTTCAGTTGCTACCCATGTACTGTAAGTTTGTGTTTAGTTTGAGCAAACTCTGGTTTTTCAGTGTCAAGAAGCGGGGGTCGTAGCAACTTATGCTACACAGCTAACCTGCTCCAGATCTGGTTTTATTCTTGGTTACACATCGCAAACAGATACTGAACATCAGCTATGAGTAAAGTGACATCTGTGATACAATGAGGTCACTTCCCCTGTATCTCGCTATAAATTAAAGCACGCTTCACAGGGAAATGTATATATTTAATGAATTTATATTTATATTAAGATTGAATGTATTAGACCTATATAATATATTATAAAATGTTTTATTTGAGAGATCAGGGAACATTATATCTTTTGAGCAGTATATTTAGTTTCTTTGCATTTCTTTACATACTGTTCCAGTATGCAGTGCCAGATGCTGAGAACCTCGAAAAAAAAATACTGTTTGCAGAAGTGTTTGTAACGTGATTCTCACACTTTAAAAACACATTTATTGGGGAGTCACATGACACCATGCGAGGAGCAGACATATGAACGGCGAACTCTGCACACTTTGCTAATTTCATTACTATTTGTGTCATAAACTGGTGAAATTTGATACACCCCGATTCTTAACTGTTCTAGGAAGACAATATGTCAGAAAATTTAAAATCCTTCATCAGAGAGGGAATTAGCTGCTAATCTACTAGCAACTAAGGTGGATTTGGAACGCGTTTGGGAAAAACTGGAGGATTTGAAGAATCGTAATCGACAAAATAATGTCCGAATTGTTGGAATTCCTGAGCATGGGGAAGGCCGAGATATGGTGAAATTCCTAGACGAGCTCTTCCCGAGTCTGCTCAACATAACAGGCCATAAGCTGGAAATCGAGCGAGCTCACAGAGTCCCGGCTCGCAGATCTGCGGAGGGAGACAGGCCACGATCAATTCTGACCAAATTTCTGAGATCATCCGATAAAGATCTCGTGTTAAGCGAGGCGAGGAGTAAAGAAAAGCTTTCTTGGAAGAACCACAAAAAAAATTTCTCCCAGACTTTGCGAATTCGACGAGAGAAACGTGATCAATTCAAAGAATGCAAGAATCTCTTACATCAATGGAAGATCGCTTTTGCACTGATGTTTCCGGCCAAACTGAGAATAGATACTAAGGATGGCCGCAAAGTATTTACCTGTCCACAGCAAGCGATGTCCTTCATAAAAACATTGGTGTGAGTAAGCCATTTGATGTTTCTCATGTGGCCCCCAAGTGAACTTGCCTCGCTAAATATACACTTGACTGTCTGAGGAAGCTGGGCGCCATTTTGTTTCTTTTTGTGCTGGTTCCGCCTAACGGCTGGAGTTTGTTTTGTGGAATAAAACTCCTTCGGGACAGTTATGGATGAATCTGCATGTTCCTTGTGTTTATACCTCATATGGGCTGGAGTTTGTTTTGTGGAGTATTTTTTGCAGAACATTTGAAGGACTAAGTCATCTGCTGCACTCATGAACAGCCGGCTCACTGAACATCTGTTTGACTGTCTGAGGAATGGATTTTTTTTTTTTTTTGCTGGTTCCGCTAGCAGCTGGAGCTTGTTTTGTGGACTTGAGCAATCCGACGGCAAAGTTTGAGTTTAATGCGCACGTTTTTCTTTTTTCTGTTTGTTTAGTTCGGGGGGAGGTTCGGGGTTTGATTGTTGCACTAATAGGGAATGTGGTCTTTATCATTTTTATTTTTGACACACAATCTATTATTTCTAACATGTCAAAATGTCAAATGTTAATATGAGTGGATTATCTCTCTCCACGTGGAATGTGAATGGGTTGCGGCACCCCATAAAAAGAAGGAAGGTTATTTATTTTCTTAAATGTAAGAAATATGATATAGCGTTTCTTCAAGAAACACATCTTACCCCGCATGAAGCTGAAAAATTTGGGAAGATATGGGGTGGACATGTTTTCTTTAGTGCTGGCTCAAGTAAGAGCAGGGGATTCATTACATTGATAAATAAATATCTACAATTCAAATGTCTCAAACAGGTTAAAGATAAACTAGAAAGAGTCATTAATGTTTTAACAGAAATTCAGGGACAAAGATTGATTTTGGCTAATATTTATGCACCTAACGCTGATGATCAGGACTTATAGATCTTGAAAGGATGTTGCAAGCCGCTGGCACCCCTCATGATATAATATTGGGAGGAGACTTTAATCTTTTGATGGACTCTGCCCTTGATCATAGTGAAGCAAAAGTGTGTAAGCCCCCTAGAGCAACAGTGATGCTTCACAGGATGTGTAAAAATCTTGGTCTTACAGATATTTAAAGACTTTTGAACCCATCTGGTAGGGACTATAAATTTTATTCATCACTCCATAAGATTTATTCTAGAATACATTTTTTATTGCTATCTAAGTCCCTAATTTCTTCTGTCGTTGATTGCTCAATTGGAACATCTTAGTCTCAGATAACGCCCTGGTGAGTTTAGAGGTGTTGCCACATACGGAGAAAAAGAAATCATATAGTTGGCTCTTTAATGTGTCCCTTTTGCAAAATCCTGATTTCCAACAAATGTTAAAGGCTGAAATCAATGTTTATATGGAGACCAAATGGTCCTCAGTATTCTCTGTGGGCATGGCTTGGGGGACACTTAAGGCAGTTCTTAGGAGTCGGATCATACTGTATGCCTCATTCATCAAAAAATCCAAAGCACGAGAACTCTTGGAGTTGGAAGGGAATATTAAAAGTGCCAAGGCAGAGCTGAAGCACCAAATGTCGTCTGATGGCCTCAGAGAATTAACTCAATTGAAATACAGATATAATACTATTTTGTCGCGGAAGGTGGAGTTTTGGCTATTCAGGGCAAGACTTTACTTTGAGTGGGGGGACAAAGCAGGGAAGCTTTTGGCTAGATACAAAGCAGAGAGAGTCTTTTTCTACCATTCCCTCAGTGAAATCTGATGGTGGGGAAATATTTACCTCGGCCATTGATATTAATAATGCTTTTAAAGAATTCTGTCTTGATCTCTATAGTTCCATGTCTTTGTCTACTGATGAAGATATTACAAACATTGTGGAACCATTAGAACTACTTAAACTGACGACTGAGCAAAACAATTCTCTTGATTCTGAGATAAACTTGGAGGAGCTTGATGAGGTAATTAAGGCCTTGCCTACAGGCAAGACTCCGGGGCCAGATAGCTTTGCCGCTGAATTTTTTAGATCTTATGCTACAGAATTGGCTCCACTTCTGCTAAAAGTTTATATGGAATCATTAAAGAACACAAGCCCGGATCAGTCTGATTCTTAAAAAGGACAAAGATCCAAGCGAGTGTAAGAGTTACCATCCAATTTCCCTGATCCAGCTAGACTTACAAATATTGTCAAAAATTCTGGCTAACCGATTAAGTAATGTTATGACATCTCTTATACATATAGATCAGGTGGGGTTTATTTGGGGCTGCAGCTCTTCTGATAACATTAGGCGTTTCATCAATATCATGTGGTCAGTGGCGAATGATCAGACTCCGGTCGCTGCCATCCCACTTGACGACAAAAAGGCGTTTGATATGGAAGAATGGGATTATCTTTTTATGATTTTGGAAATATATGGGTTCGGGAAAACTTTTATTGGATGGATTAAATTAATTTATAGACACCCGGTAGAGGTGGGATTAATTTCGGATTATTTTACTCTGGACAGGGGCACCCGACAGGGTTGCCCTCTTTCCCCCTTATTGTTCTGTCTGGCCCTGGAACCATTAGCAGCTGCGATAAGAAAGGAGGATGATTTTCCAGGGGTGGTGGCGGGAGGTATGCCGCATAAGCTTTTGCTTTACGCAGACGATATTTTATTATTTGTCTCTGACCCTACTAGATCCATGCCTTGCCTCCACAGAATTATTCATTCCTTTTCTAAATTCTCAGGATACAGAGTTAATCAGTGTAAATCCGAAGCTTTGGCTCTGACAGCATACTGCCAGTGTAACAGCTATCCAGTAAGGCGCCTTCCAGTGGCCCAAACAGGGCATTAAGTATTTGGGCATTTTATTCCCAGCAAATTTGTCTGATTTAGTTAGAGTTAATTTTGACCCCTTAATAAAAAGGTTTTCGAGCGATGTGGACAGGTGGGCTTAATTACATTTATCTATGATTGGGAAGGTTAATGTTATTAAAATGAATTGTATTCCAAAATGTAACTACCTGCTACAATCTCTCCCTGTAGATGTCCCCCTCTCTTATTTCAAGCAATTTGATAGCACAGCGAAGTCCTTAATTTGGAATGGTAAACGTCGCAGATTACATTTCAATAAATTACACAGGCTGACTGACAAAGATGGGCTACGCCTACCCAAGATTTTGTTTTATTATTATGCATTCAGTCTCAGACATTTGGCTCATTGGTCGCTTCCACCTGAGAGAGCCCCTCCCTGGTTTTGTATTGAACAGGAAGTTCTTACTCCTATTTTTCCATTGCAAAGCCTTTCTATCAAACTAACCGGAGAGGTTAAGTTACACCCCGTTATCTCGCACTTGCACTCGGTATGGACAAAAGTGTCCAGAGTGTTTAATTTATTAATTAATTAAAAGACATTTATTTAAATGTTGCCTCAAGCATATGGTTGAACCCTAAATTATGTATTAATAAGTCCCCTTTCTGCTGGTCAGACTGGATTGTGAGGGGGTTACTACACTCAGTGACCTATATGAGAGTATTTGGTTCAACATTTTGGGATTCCCATATCTCAATTCTATAGGTATTTACAGCTGCGCCACCTGCTCTGTATTGTTTTTGGGAGTAGCATACACACCCCTAAAGCGGCAGATACTCTGGGAGAGGTGATTACTGCTTTTGGGAAAGGTCATGAGGCATCAGTGTATTACTCCCTGCTAATTCAGAGTCTGGGGATGGAAGATTATGGGAGAAAGATTTAAACTTGGTATTGGAGGAGGGAGTGTGGGATTGGATTCTAAAAAACATCAAGTCTGCATCTAGAGATGCAAGGGTTCACCTTTTGCAATTCAAGATTTTACATAGATTCTATTGGATCCCCTCTAGATTGTATAGGCTTGGTCTTAAAGACACACCCACCTGCTGGCGATGCCAATCAGAAGATGGATACACAACCCACGTTTTTTGGGGGTGTGTTAAGATCCAAGAGTTTTGGTTGAAGGTTCAGAGTGTCATATGTGACGTTTTGGGCACTCAAATTTCATTTTGCCCCAGACTCTGTATTCTGGGTGATGGGGCAGTCATAAATTTGGGGGACAAACACATAAAAAATTGGGTCCTGACCAGTATTATGATTGGCAGGCAGATTATTTTAAGGGGATGGAAGTCAGATGGGGCTCCCTTATTTCTGGAGTCATGTGCGGAGATGGGGAGGGTGGCGGCTTTTGAGGAGATGTCGAACAGAGGGCTGGGGGTTCGAGATTTGTTTGCTAGGAAGTGGGGCAGGTATTTGGTGTTTTTGGAGGGCTCTCAGGGAGGGGCTGTGGAGAGAGAGGTTTAGTTTTAATTATATATGATTATTATATTTGTTTTGTTTTTTAATTTTTTATGTGTGTGTATTCTATTTTGTGACCACCGGGGTGTTCGATGGGGGTCAGGGTGGGGCTGGTGATTGGGGAGGGGTAATAGAGGGGGTTAAATTTTGTCTCAATGTATATATGTTGTGTTTTTCCTTTCTTATACACTACTGGTCAAAAGTTTTGAAACACTTGACTGAAATGTTTCTCATGATCTTAAAAATCTTTTGATCTGAAGGCGTATGCTTAAATGTTTGAAATTAGTTTTGTAGACAAAAATATAATTGTGCCACCATATTAATTTATTTCTTTATAAATCTAAAATGTAATAAATAAAAAAAAAAAAGTTTTTGAAATTGATGACTTGGACCAAATAATAAAGAAAACCAGCCAATAAGTGCCCAGCATATCGATGGGAACTCCTTCAATACTGTTTAAAAAGCATCCCAGGTTGATACCTTAAGAAGTTGGTTGAGAAAATGTCAAGAGTACATTTCTGAAAATTCTAGGCAAAGGGTGACTACTTTGAAGATGCTAAAATATAACACAGTTTTTATTTATTTTGGATTTTGTTTAGTCACAACATAATTCCCATAGTTCCATTTATGTTATTCCATAGTTTTAATGACTTTACTATTATTCAAAAATGTGAAGAAAAAAATTATAATAAAGAATGAGTAAGTGTTTCAAAACTTTTGACCGGTAGTGTATGTTTGAGTCAATAAAAAAAATTTAATAAAAAAAAAAATAATAATAATAATAATAATAATAATGCGAGAATATGCTTTCTGTCATTCAGTCCAATGTGTTCACACACCCACCTGGCCTCACTATATTGCGTTCCTCCCAGGAACCCATATTTATCAGTGCGTCGCACTGGGCCATTGATCTCCGAGTCGGACCCCAAAGAACTGCCATCCTCGCCGAGCCCCGACAGAGACTCCAGCGTGCCCGACATCATGCTGGCCGACTCCAGGTAGCTCAAGGTGTCTGGGGCCGGCCGTGTGTAAGTGTGGGGCAGACCCAGGGACCCACTTGACTCCTGCACCAGTACGGCTGGGGGCTCAGTCTTTGAGGGTGTGCAGGGAGGCTCAGATGTACTGAGGGTGCTGGGAGTGTTGGGTTTGGGGTTCTGGGTGGGTGCTTCTGCTTCAAAAGGACCTGCTGATATTTGGCCAGAGTATTGTGATGAGTGAGAGGGGGCAGGGTTGGAGGTTGAGAGATGTTCAGTGGAAATGGGAACAGAGGGAGGGGGGAGCTCAGGAGGAATGTCATTGGAGGGTGCAGGATGGGAGATCTGGTTGACTTGAACATTGGGGTAAAGATTAGGACTGGGATCAGGAGAAGATGGCATCTGTTGCTCCTGCTCTGAGCCCTGAGCGACTGTGTGGCCAATTAAACATTTTTCCTCATTAGTCCCTCCATCTGCTGCAGCTAGTACCTCCACAGGTGGATAAACAGGACTCTTTGTTGTTGTTGAAGAGGGAGCGGCACTGTTCTGGGTAGGTGTGGTCTCCCAAGTTGAACCTGGGGAAGAGGAGTTTGTCCCACTTCCTGCCTGTAATGTTGGATTCCCCATCACTGCTCGGTCCCCATATAGAGATGATTTTGGGATGGGTGTTTCTGACGGGAGAGGCAGTGGGCTAGAGGGAACAGGTACTGATTGGTCACCCATACCGGGAGGTGAGGAAGTGAGGGCGGAGATTTCAGCCATAGCTGCTCCTCAATTTAACAGCTGAGAAAAATCAAAAGAGAAAGAGAAAAAGCCAGTCAGTAATTATTACTTGAAACACAAGATTAAAACAAACAAGACGCATTTTTAATACTTATCATATTCTATATCTAAGCACAAGTCAATTCCTTTCTGCAAAGCTAATCACTACATTCAAACAGGTGTTCGAATGTGACTAATGCCTTCAGTGTGCAGGGAAAGAAAGGAAATGTTAACTTCCAAAAGATACCTCTCTTAGATCATATTATATGAGCATGACTCAAATAACTGCTCACTTGTTTCACCTTTAAATAATAACATCCACACCTAAAATACAGATAAAACTCAGTCTTGCTGTGCCAAGAACAATCTCTGAGCACCTTTGACTATCTCTTTCACAATTAATAAGACTCAGACATCAGCCTTTCCATTCATTTAAAAATGATTCTGTAAAAACCATCTATTTGTGATATAAACTGCATGTGGTGGGAGACTGCACATCAATCAACACTCAAGAAAACCCCAAAAAGCAGCCCAGTTGGAGAGCAGTTCTCATCCACTAAGAATACACATTCCAAAGAGTTACCATCCAATTTCCCTGATCCAGCTAGATGTTAAAATATTGTCAAAAATCTGAGCCTGGGTAGCTCAGCAAGTAAAGACGCTGACTACCACACCTGGAGTCGCAAGTTCGAATCCAGGGAGTGCTGAGTGACTCCTGTCAGGCTTCCTATGCAATCAATTGGCCCAGTTGCTAGGGTGGGTACAGTCACGTTGGGTTAACCTCCTCATGGTCGCCATAATGTGTGGTTCTGTTCTCGGTGGGGCATGTGGTGAGTTGTGCATGGATGCCGCGGAGAATAGCGTGAAGCATCCACACAAGCTAGGTCACCGCGGTAACGTGCTCAACAAGCCACATGATAAAACGCACGGATTGACGGTATCAGACGTGGAGGCAACTGAGATTAGTCCTCCGCCACCCGGATTGAGGCAAGACACTACGCCACCACAAGGACCTAGAGCGCAATTGGAATTGGCATTCCAAATTGGGTAGAAAATCCAAAAATAAATAAATAAATAAATATTGTCAAAAATTTTGGCTAACCGATTGAGTAAAGTTATGACATCTCTTATAGATCAGGCAGGGTTTATTCAGGGTTTATAACATTAGATGTTTCATTAATGTCATGTGGGCAGTGGCGAATGATCAGAATCCGGTCAACGCTATCTCACTTGATGCCAAAAAGGCATTTGATATGGTAGAATGGTATTACCTTTTTAAGATTTTGGAAATGTATGAGTTCGGGAATACTTTCATTGAGTAGCTTAAGTTACTTTGGGTAGCAGTGGTTCAAATTAATGGATTAATTTCAGATAATTTTATTCTGGATAGGGGCACCCGGCAGGGTTGCCCTCTTTCCACCTTATTGTTCTGTCTTGCCCTGGAACCATTTGCAGCCATGATAAGAAAGGATGATTATTTTCGAGGGGTGATGGCAGGAGGTGTGGCGCATAAGCTTTTGCTTTACACAGATGATATTTTAATCATTTGTCTCTGACCCTACTAGATCTATGCCTTGCCTCCACAGAATTATCAATTCCTTTTTTAAGTTCTCAGGATACAGAGTGAATTGGTCTAAAGCTGAAGCTTTGGCTCTGACAGTGTATTGCCCTGTAACAGCTTTTCAACCGTGGCCCAAACAGGGCATCAAGTATTTGGGCATTTTATTTCCAGAAAATGTGATTGATTTGGGGCCATATAACTTGGGGGGGGGGGGGTTAAAATTAAGAACCTACACTTCAATAAGGTTCATGAAAACCATGTCATACCAGTTACAGCCAGTAGATGGCTGTAGCCACCTACTGTGTTGTCTGATGGCTTGTTGTAACCTAATTTTATATTTTATCACAAGATATGCATTTGGATATATATTTAGACATTATCAAACTATTATTTGTCAAAGTTTAGCATTTTAAAAATGATTTGAAGTGTCAGTTTTTGCAGTTGACGCAATTATGCTCATCATCAAACCTGACCATGGTGTTACAAAAAGAAGACACAGAATAAGCATTTTTCTACCAATAATTTATTTCAAACATAAAAATGTAATATAAAGTAAATGCATAATAATGTAAAGAAATTGAACATTAAGAAACAAAATTTACTGCAAATGGCATGAGGGTGAGTAAATGATGAGAGAATTTTCATTTTTGGCTGAACTATCTCTTTAAGTGAATTCCAAAAACTTAATGATTAAAATCCTGGAAATCTTGTTGACAGCACCCAAAATACACACTTTCCCTGATAAATTCAAACAAATGTAAACTTATTTCATGGTGTTGGAAAAAATTATGTTATTTGTCAAATACCCATTTGAGCACTTTTGTTTGGTAAAGACAATTGCCAGCCATTTAATAGAAAGGCTCACATATAGTTAATCATAAAGTAGACAAACCATAATTATTTGATTAAGATGTAAGGCTGCACTACACAACACAGGTCCAGTCTAGCTTTAGTGTAAGGAACAGTTACAGCTATTTCCTATTAAACAAACATCTGTCTCCCAAATTACACATTCGCAGGAGGTAAAAATGAAAAACTATGGAAGTGCATCCCAAAACCCAGTGAGCAGCCTACCTGAACGTTCGCACACGCCTAGGGAGAGAATCAATCACACACAAACAGCCAAATGACAAATAAAAAGTATATGTTATAACGCGTTTTGCCTTATAAACTATTATTAATCTGAATGCAACATTCTCATCAGGATGCAAAGAGGTCTTTGTGGGACTCCACCCATGCACATGAACAGTCTGCTCGTTCCGGGTAACTGAAGCTCTACTGACTGAACTGTTGCTGCCTTCAAGTGGACCTGGGAATCTCGTACCTCTGAGTTGGGCATTCGTTACTACGACATGTCACACATTCAGGTGGGAAACAAAATAAGGAAGAAGCCGAGCTCAACAAATACACAATGAACGAGGGCAAAAGATCGTTTCATAAGTGAATTACATGCATCACACATACACAACTTTTTGCTAATGCATGGTATCTAACAAATAATGAGTTAATTTGCTTAAAACTAACCACGAAGTGTGAGTCACTAGTTGACTGTCATATACAACAAAATAATATTTTGAAATAAAGTACAGAAGTTGAAATAATTTAGCAAAATCATTCGTTTCCATCATCTTTCCTGTCGACACGCCCCTTCCAAAGTCAGTCACAGTGCGGCTCAGCACGTGATGTGACTGGACAATAAAAGTGTACCAGATACTGGTGTTATGGATCAACTGGGGATTGTGTTAACTGGGGATGTGCGCGTGCACGTGAATAATTTTACTTGCATTTTCAGCAGATTCATTAATTTGTTCATGTAAATTGCAAAGGAGACAAGAAAATACGTTTTGCACATCATAAAAGATTTTTTTATCATTATTGACCCGCTTTGTATGATCGATGTCTATTCTAATGAATTCGACACAGTTTAAGAGCAATTTTAACAGTTTCACAGGGTAACATGGTTGCCCATGTTAACGTGGGACATTGGTTTGAATGGGAACTGGGGTCGGTTGAACCAGCTATACGTACGTTACAACTTAGCCTAGTTGTGGCATAAATAAGTCACAATTTACGCACTACTAAATATTTGAGCGTTGCACCATTAAACTTAGGTAGGACGTAACCCTATGTATAAACTAAATCTCAGCAAAAAAAGAAACGTCCTCTCTACTTTCAACTGCTTTTTCAACTTAACATGTGTAAATATTTGTATGAACATAAAAAGATTCAACAACTAAGACATAAACTGAACATGTTTCACAGACATGTGACAAACAGAAATGGAATAATGTGTCCCTGAACAAAGGGGTGTGGGGTCAAAATCAAAAGTAACATTATCTCAACAGTAATTGAGATCTGGGCCCTTCACTGGCCATGGCAGAACACTGACATTCCTGTCTTGCAGGAAATCATGCACAGAATGAGCAGTATGGCTGGTGGCATTGTCATGCTGGAAGGTCATGTCAGGAAGGGTACCACGTGAGGGAGGAGGATGTCTTCCCTGTAACGCACAGCGTTGAGATTGCCTGCAATGACAACATGCTCAGTCCGATTGATGCTGTGACACACCGCCCCAGACCATGACGGACCCCCCACCTCCAAATCGATCCCGCTCCAGAGTACAGGCCTCGGTGTAACGCTCATTCCTTCGACGATAAACGCGAGTCCGACCATCACCCCTGGTGAGACAAAACCGCGACTCGTCAGTGAAGAGCACTTTTTGCCAGTCCTGTCTGGTCCAGTGAAGGTGTGTTTGTGCCCATAGGCGACGTTGTTGCCAGTGATGTCTGGTAAGGACCTGCCTTACAACAGGCCTTCAAGCCCTCAGTCCAGCCTCTCTCAGCCTATTGCGGACAGTCTGATCACTGATGGAGGGATTGTGCATTCCTGGTGTAACTAGGGCAGTTGTTGTTGCCATCCTGTACCTGTCCCGCAGGTGTGATATTCGGATGTACCGATCCTGTGCAGGTGTTGTTACATGTGGTCTGCCACTGCGAGGACGATCAGCTGTACTTCCTGTCTCCCTGTAGCGCTGTCTTAGGCATCTCACTGTACAGACATTGCAATTTATTGTCCTGGCCACATCTGCAGTCCTCATGCCTCCATGCAGCATGCCTAAGGCACGTTCACACAGATGAGCAGGGACCCTGAGCATCTTTCTTTTGGTGTTTCTCAGAGTCAGAAGTAAGGTCTCTTTAGTGTCCTAAGTTTTTATAACTGTGACCTTAATTGCCTACCATCTGTAAGATGTTAGTGTCTTAATGACAGTTCCACAGGTGCATGTTCATTAATTGTTTATGGTTCATTGAACAAGCATGGAAAACATTGTTTAAACCCTTTACAATAAAGATCTGTAAAGTTATTTGGATTTTTACAAAATTATCTTTAAAATACAGTGTCCTGAAAAAGGGACGTTTCTTTTTTGCTGAGTTTATTTACGGAAGCCTCCGACCAGGAGTAACTGATGGAATAAAGAAGCAGACTCATTTAATGACATCAATGAGTTCATGTTTTGGTTGACAGGCTTCAGTCCTTTCGACATTTATGACGTCGCTTTACACTCGTTTACATTAACGGGAGAAAACATTATGTAAAAAACGTACTTCTTCAGCATGAAATTGATCTAACAGTGCACTTTCCTGTGTACTCCACCTGGTGTCAAGTTTCAACATATCGGCTACGAAATTTATAAGATATTAAAATGAATAAATGTCTATTTTTCCAGCCTGTTGTATAAGTAATTATTTATTTATTGTTCCTTATTTGTTTTAGACACAGTTATTGAATATTGTTATTTACATAGGCTAAATATACCATTAATGAAATCTTGTTTTATTACGTATCCTATTTTAATGGGGATATAATTTATTACAGCTGACAGTTACATGAACAAACAAGGTTTGAACATCAACCGTGACAAGATCAAACTGAAATGCATGGCTTTTTAATACTTCTGTGTAAAAATTTGAAGGCTGATTATTGGATCAATACAGGTAAATGTCATATTATGCGACTACGCATTACTTTACAGAGAGCTTATGACCTACTAGTTAAGTCGTGCCTTAAGAACAGTTGGTGCAACTAAATTAAGCACTGACTTAGTTACACACTAACTAGTAGTTACGAAGCCCTTTGTGTGAACTTTACGTCCTAACTTACGTGAGAACTTATGCACAGCTGGTGCAACCCTACCCTGGTGATTACACTTGTCAGAGCAGTAAATCGCATGTGGATGTCTTTTATTTGCCACATTAAAGCATCATAGGCTGATATATGTAAACAATAGGCCTATATGCTACTCTTAAATTACTTTTATTAAAAAAAAAAAAAAAAAAAAAAACCTTGAGAAAGTTGATAAAACAATAGTTCTCATTTATTTAAAAGGCCTGTTGGTCTAGTGGCAGTGTGTTCACTAATCATTCGAACAGACCTGAGTTCAAATGCGTCTGCATTTTGATTTAAGTTGTTATAAAAGCATAATTTACTTTTCAAAGGTTCTGTACATGACAGTGGTGTTTGATTATGACTACCCATAACACTGCCAAAAGATGATCTTTCAGATCAGTGTAATTTTTTGTGGAGACCAAGTACAAGCAAATTGACCAATGGGTGAGAATAAATTATACTCTGAGAAAGCATGAGAAAGTTCTTCAGAAACATAATGATTTGGTTTGTATGGCAAAATCTTAAGATTTTCAATCTTAAATCTTAAAATTGATTGACAAGTTTTAAAACGACTGTTAACTATGGAACAACGTAGTTCATATTTTTTTTTTATCAGTAATTCAACCATTCTCAGAAAAGTCAGTAGATTTAGATTATACTGTATTTACTGGCTGTCAGATTCAGTGTCAATTTTGATTGATTTTTATTTAAAGAATATAATAAAGTGTGTCTATGTATGTGTGTTTTAAAGACTTCCACGTGCGATTTACTGCTCTGACAAGTGTAATCGCCAGTTCCCATTCAAACTAATATCCAACGTTACCATGGGCGACCGTGTTACTCTGTGACAGTGGCACCTGCAGCTGTACGGCCGTACGCACTGTGTGTAGCATGAGCTCTCAGACTGACCTGAGATATATTTACTCTCAGAATATTTCACCAATCATGAAATATGTCCCGTATTTCTGTTGGCTGTTTAAAAGAACTAGCAATGCCCAATTTGCGAATGGATAATTCTTTTGAGTCGGTTCTTTTCAGTAAATTGGCCAAACAGGCTTGCAAAACAGTCTGAATCGATTCGTGATTCAGTACAATTAGTTTGGATCGCTCTCTTACTGAATCATTTGGAGCCGTTTCTCACACAGTAAAACAGTATAGGGATATTTACGAATACAGACAACAAACAGCGCTGGATACAGTGTAAATTTACCTACAACCAACTGAAACAACAGGCTGTCTTTTTGAGAGGTAACTTTGAGAAACTTCAGCTAGTGCTGTGTCATGTGAACAAGGGGCTGTTCAAACTGAATGTGTTTTTGCGTCCGCTCGCGCTGTTTTTCAATTATTTTCCATGTAAACATTCGCTAGATGGATATCTTTTGACAACTGCGTCACGTTTCCCTGTGTTTTTAGCATCTCTCATGGGAGCGCTACATTTTTAGACGCTGTGTCAAGATAAAAAAAATAACTTTAACTGATAAAACCGCGTCTTGAGACACCTGCGTTCAGCTCTATTCGTTGTTGTGCGTTTTGCTTTTTTAGCACGAAAACGCGTCTGTCTGAACGGTTTCTGGAAGAAATGCTTTATCCAATAGATACATGAACGCTACTCATGCTGGAGAAAATAAATAAATGCTTATCTCAAAGTCACCAGAATTGAACGCTTTGGTGTTTTTTTTTTTTTGCACGCACGCGCACACACACACACACACACACACACACACAAATCTCCCGGGAGAGCATGACCCCGGACCCCCCTAGATATAAGGTATATTAGGCAGATTTCTGTGCATACCCTAAGATTAAATCCTGCAGGCGCCCCTGCCCTGTGAAACCATTAAAATCTCTTTTAAACTGTGTCAAATTCATTAGAATTTGACATTAGAAAGACATCGATGAAAAAAACTCAGTTTAATAATATCAACATTTTTCTTTTTTATCATGTGCAAAACGTCTTTTCTTTGCTCCTTGACAATTCACATTCTACGAATCTGCTGAAAATGCAAGTACAAATTATTCACGTGCACGCGCACATCATCAGTTAACACGAGCCCCAGTTGATTCATAACACTCAGTTTATGAAAGGTCAACATTCGTAACGTTTTCAACTATATGCTTTTACATCGCACGACTGCAGTCGTAAAACACATTCCAGTGTCATAAAGTGGGTAGATAGCGCTTGAGATTGCTTAACTAGCAGTAGTCATTGGATTTGTGACTGACAAGTTAACTTAAAGCTGCTAATCAGGCCCGTCCTGACGGATCTGTCATGCTACCACCTCTTTGTGTCTTTATAATATTAAGAAATCACCATCCACATCATGCTACATAACATATATAGAAAGTGGAGGAAGTTTTAATTCCAATGTACTCATCAAAGTGGTGAAATTGGCCTGCTAACTCGCTAGCTTGTGCCTTCAGTATCCAGCGCGGACGATCATCTCAACTTCCCGGTTTAAAGCGCAAGGAAACGGCGTTATTATCTCGACTCTGTTCTCTGTTGGCCATCTTCGAGCATATATGTCTCGACTGAGATTAGATATCACCATTGGTATAACAAATGATCATCGCCCAGACTCACCCGCCGCTGTGTGATCTGTCCCGGGGGGGCTCCTGTCCGTGTCGGTTACCGTGACCCCCCCGCCGCAGAACGGATGAAAGGTGTGAGTGTGGAAAGCCGTTGGTCAGCCTTTGAGATGAGAGTAAAGTTTGAATTATAACATCAAGAGTGAGAGGTAACCCGTGTGGTTAGGGCTCTTTCTCTGGAGGGTGGTGTGTTGTTGGGCTAGCAGGGGTGTTAGATAAACAACGCCGCTGTGCGCTGCAGTCCCACTCATCCGCATGAAACTGGATCCTCATTAATATTGGCATTGAGAAGACATGTTTGTTTCGCTGTTAAAATTCAAGAAAAATCTCTGAAGTGTGAACTGGGCCGCATCGCTGAAAGAGATAAGCACGGCCCTGCTGACATCTCGCCGTGTCCGCATTTCGAGTGACAGCGACGTGCGCGCACCCGCAGGTGCGAGCCATGAACTTCGGAAGCGCGCAGCAGCGACTGACGTCACGACGCACACCAGTCAACGCTGCATCCCTTGAGCCTTGGAGAAGGTTAGGCTATGCTATCACCTCATAAATATATTGTTACCAGTAAGATAAAGGACAACATATTTGAGTTAAATAATAAGCATTTTCGTAGTTTACCTTTGTGACGGATTTGAAAGTTAACTGTTCATTTTGTTTGGTGCAGTCAGAAAGTTGTTTTGTGGTTTGTAATTGGTTTGTTTGGTTTATTTTTAAAAATAAATGTGATAAGAGTTTTGAAAATTAGTCATATATCATTAATCTTATCTTCATATTAGTTAAAGGGGTAGTTCACCCAAAAATGAAAATTCTCTAATCATTTACTCGAATTGTGATTGCTGGTGCTGAAGAGGTGCTTAATCACAGACAGGGGGAGCTAAGCTTTGGTCACTACATACTGTATGTGCAAAACCCGGCATGGCCTAGTGATTTTATTAATATCAGTTTGCACGTGGTGACAACAGAAGTGAAATCTCTACGCTGCAGCCTCAATAAAACAGGCAACACACTTTCAGGGGCGTTTTCAGCTTTTTACAGTTCTGTCTGAAGCACAGGTACAGCAAAACAGTGTACCCTTATTGGGGGTCTGGGGACATGCTCTCCCAGGAGAAACGTTTTGCAAAAACAGCACTAAAGCATTTAATTCTGGTGACTTCAGGAGCAGAATTTTTACCTTTTCACAAGTCTTCTTCTTGTGTTGCAATTAATGTAACTACGGGCTACAAAGTACTGATAAAAGACTTATTCACACAACACATCCAGCATTAGTTAAAGTTTCTCAAAATCAACTACCTTTCAAAATAATAATAATAATAACTGCCTGCTGTGGCAGGACCATGGTATTATGATGGTATCAGATGGCAATACAGTGGTGCATTGATGTACACTATGATACTTACATAGTACTCCAATGTTTCCTCACAAAAGCAGTTTATTATTCTTGTCTCCTCGCCAGTGAACCGCCATATGAATGTCAATAGGACCGCTGCGCTAGGCATTATTTTTTTTATTATTATTTATTTATTTATTTTTTATTTTTTTTTTTTTTGCTAACTTTGCAGTTTCATTTGGTAGAAGGGCTCTGGTTGTTATAAAGCAGTGTCCGGGGTGGTGAGTTTAGGGGAGCTTTAGGGGGGCAGTTGGAATGAGTGCGCTTAATAAAGTTTCAACAGTCAAGTTTGCCTCCTTATTTGCTCTGTGATTCATGACAGTAAATATTCCACTTGATTGTTTTCTGTTCTATTTATTTCATTTCTGTTTTTCCGGAACGAGAAACGCTCCAAACGACAGTGCGTGAGCTGTCTGATCGATTCGGGCCATTTTGCTAAACCATTTGACTTATTCTTTGAAGGAATCGACTCAAATGAGTAATTCATTCGTAAATCGGGCATCAGTAGTTCTGATTCTAAACAGGCGACGGGGGAAAATGTTTCTTCATACAATCTTCATACAGAGGATAATCTGATGGCTGTTACAAACATTTGCTGGGGGTGCTACAGGGGTGCTTTGGACTTTCTTGGGGATGCTGAAGCACACGCTTGCCATCCCTAGCGCCGCCTCTGTTTACTCACCCTCATGCCATCTCAAATGTTTATGACTTTCTGTCTTCTGCTGAACACAAAGATTTTTAGAAGAATATTTCAGCTCTGTAGGTCCAGTAGCTTACCCAAGACTATTTGGTGATGGCAGAATCTTCATTCTTCATTATTTACACATGCTGATGTTGTTCCAAACCTGCATGACTCTTTATTCTTCAGAGGAACAAAAAGTTGATAGGCAGAATGTTTGCCTCAGCCATTATATTTTTTAATGAAAGTGAATGTATATATAAAAAAAAGTGACTGAGGCTCAATTTAAATCTTGTAGGATTTAGGGGGATTGTAGTTGAAAATTCAATGTGGGGCAAGTGTGGCCTTGTTAAAGCAGACATGTGGATTAAAAAATAAATAAATAAATAAATAATCATATTATTACCACTAGATGTCGTAGTTGACCTACAGTTAGTTAAAAAGTTAGTTAAAGCGTTTGTTTTATACTTGGTCACTAGTTGAAATGGAACAAAATGAGAACCGCTCCTGTTATAAATTCACTTCTTTTATTTGATTTATTTGAAAATGATAGATTGAATTATTCCAGCATGGAATTTAAAGCCCAGTCGTTCTGCATAAGTACTATTCTTACCTCTGACATTGTGTATTTCAAATAGTACATAAGAACATGTAAATATTTAATATTAGTTGAGCAAGGTGTTAAGAAAAGTTTTTATTGTATGATTTTACTTGATACAATACTTGATACATGATGATATGAAGCTAAATAAAGTTTTCAGATTTTACATGTCCATTACATTTTGAGGGGTGTTAGTGGGTCTAGGGGGACCCGCCCAGAAACATTCAGACACTGGCAGCACTACGTCCTCAGGGTTAAACCTCAAATAGTTTGTGTTGTGTTCAGCTGTTTAGGCTAATATTCCACTCTATCGGTGACATAAGAGTCAATATTGTGAAGGTCACTATGGAAACTCTCTTTCCAGGACTCCCTGTCATAATTCATTTCAGTTTAAGGGAATCCCCTTGGACTGAAGTCAGTTAGGAACTCCCTTTCTTCTTCAAGGTTTGGACTGTTGAAGAAAACAGCCCAATGAGCCCTCATAATGGACCTCTATACTGTATAATCCAACAGCCACAAACTGGGCAAAAAAAAGACACTCTTCTCTTGTATATAATGTATTTCAAACCATCTTGTAAACTGAGAACAGATAGAGTCTGTATAGGTAGTAATATTTAAAATTACATGGCTAAATGTGCAACAATTTTTTATTGTTGAACAATACACAGGTATAATATCAGTTTGCAAATACTGTGTTCCTTGTCTTGTGCATTGCTATGATACGGCCACTATAACAATTGGAGCTGATGTGGAAAATGTGTCTGCGTAGTAACACTCATCTGGAGTAAATATGTTTTTTGTTGTCCACACAGAAATGGAACTTCTTAGTTTTTGGGAGGAGGGGAAGGGTGGTTATGGTGAGTGAGTCATATAATTATACTAAGTCTAATAATGTTCGTGGTGGTTTGGGAAGCAGAAAGGGAGTTTAGAATTACTTATGCTATTAAGCTATGTGTAAGTAAAACATGCAAGTGTTGCATTCAAACAACTAAATATTTTAAGATAACTACAATAATTAAGATAATGACATATATATTATAAATAAATAAATGTGGTGGTGTGTATACATTGTTGTATCACACTGATAAAGTACTTTCTGCTACATGGCAATACAGAAATGTGTCAATATTTTGTCTGATAGCTAGAGTACTGCCAAGATAACTGGAGTCTTTTTGAATCTACACACATAAAACATACAAATGTTGCGTGTGATGTAAAGCTTATGCCTCCAACTGCTACCATTACATCAATCATCAAGTCATATTCATTTTACTATCTACTGTAAATACATAGATTATGACAGCAATAATATTATGAGACTGTGTTCTGTTGAACTATGCTTGTTCTAAATGTTAATTTAAAAAACACATACTGTATTGTGTACTGTACTGTATTATATATCAGACTTAAACAGTGTGGCATTACAGAAGCTACGGGTGAGAGAAACCTTTTGCTTGACACTTTTAGCTAGAAAAATTGACCACAGGTTTGTTACTGTAATTATACATCAAGCAGGTGCTAAGTGTTCTTAGTGCTGGTTTCTAAAGGAAATGTGTTCACCCAGCATTGTGTGCGCGCCAGGCATTGCTCCCAGCTGTAGAGTGGTTGGTATTGAAAGTGGCGACATGCCTTGTCTGTGCTCACAGTGAAGGATGTGCGGGCCACGGCAAGTGTGTATCCGTTGAGCAGTGGTGTGTAGTTGTAAAATGGCTTAAGGAGCCAGCGCAACAGGTCGTTCATCCATGCTATGAACCATAACACCCACACTGGCAAATGCAATGCTCGGAAGTTGAAGGCCGAAAGAAACTGCATGTTGAAGTCTTCATAACTTTTGTATGGTGAGTCATCGTAGCAAAAATAAAATTCCCCTCCCAGCCTTTCAGGATGCTCTCGCAGAGCACGTGCTGCCAGCAAGTGCATCCATGCCACATTTCCTGCATGCACAAGAACACATCCATGCTATTTAAAATATTACTGGGTGGAGCGTATACAAGTAAATTAATGACAAATGTCTTTCAAATAAAAAAAGCACACTGAATTGCACTAATTAAAAAAAATAAACGCATTGCATTTACACTGTTTGCATTTTTTGGAGGTGCAATTTCATCAACATCCGATTGCACCACCTAGTGGTGAAGCATAGTAGCAGAGAGTGAAGACTGTGCATCGGCACTCTACTGTTTTTCCTGCAGTAAAAGGATATACAAGTTTGAATTTCCAACCGAATATTAACCACTAAAATTTTAGAGATCAATTTGCAAAGCGAAATATAAATGGACAGAATATTACCTGTTGAATAACAAAGATGAAATTTTTAACTGAATTTTGGAAGGTGAATATTTATTATTGAATTTTTAATGATGAAATTTGTCAATTTAATATTTACAGCTTAAATATACAACCATATGAAATTGCACCTCCAAAAAATGCAAGCACTGTTAATGCAATGCGTTTATTTTTCAATTAGTGCAATTCAGTGTGCTTTTTGTTCACTTCCATAGGAGTGTGTGGAGTCTTTGATTCCAGAAAAAAATTTATTAACAGGGATAACAATAGTAGCACCTGTAACAACAGTAAAGCCATTAAGTAAATATAAATATTACCAATAAACAACAAAGTCCTAAGTACTAGGTTAAAGTCAAGATGGAAACTATTTTCTGAACCAAAAAGATCTGGGAAGGGTTGCACCAGCTGTGCGTAAGGTCTCACTTAAGTTGAGATGTAAAGTTCACACTAAGTGCTTAGTAACTACTAGTTAGTTTGTAACTAATTCAGTGCTTAATTTGGTTACACCATCTGTTCTTAAGGCAAGAATTAACTAGTAGGTCATAAGCTCTCTGTAAAGTAATGGGTAGTCGCATAATATGACGTTTACCTGTATTGATCCAATAATCAGCCTTATTCAATAACAATATTCAATAACTGTATCTAAAAAGAATCAGGGACAATAAATAAATAATTATTTATACAACAGGCTGGAAAAAATAGACATTTATTCATTTTAATATCTTATATCGTATATATGTTGAAACTTGACACCGTACACAGGAAAGTGCACCGTTAGATCGGGTTCATGCTGAAGCAGTACGTTTTTTACATGATGTTTTCTCCCGTAAATGTAAACTAGCGTAAATGCAACACCATCATATATGTCGAAACAACTGAAGCCTGTCAACCAAAACATGAACTCATTGATGTCATTGAGTCTGCTTTTTTATTCCTTCCATTACTCCAGGTTGGAGGCTTCCATAAATATTTAGTTTATACGTAGGGTTACGTTCTACCTAAATTAAATGGTGCAACACTCAAATATTTAGTAGTGTGTAAACTGACTTAATGCCCATTTATGCCACAACTAGGCTAAGTTGTAACGTACGTATAGCTGGTTCAACCGGCCCCTGATCTTTGACTGTCCATATAACACAAACCCTATAAGCCTGGTCCCAGTATTTAGCTACAACACCTTACACATTGGTTGGTTGGTGGTTACTTGATAATATCATGTTTTGGATTTAACTGTTTTCTAAATGAGTGACTGTCCTATAAATCATTAAGTAGTTATGCTTGATGTGATAACAGTAAATCAGAACCAAGTGTCTGATGGCTGACCTGCATAGACCCGTCCATGCTCTGTATCCCGTGGAACTCCTCTGATAACCCAACCACCTGTCCGGATCCCATTCTTGTAGAAGTCCTTCATGAGCTGATGCTGTTCCCCATAGATACCTGTTGGTCGCAGAGAACATGTGTAGAGAGTAGCTCCTCCCTTTACCTAAACATAGTAAGTGGGAGAAAATGAGAGAGAGATACAGAAAGAGAGAGAAAATAATTGTTTTTGTTTTGTTTTTTGTAGCAGAAAAACTAATAGGATTACATTAGAATACAAGTCACCCAGATGCAGATCTTTTAACAGCATTACAGATTTCGAAGCTTCTAAACACTGTAGAAGATTTATAGTGATCAGTGTGAAGAGAGGCCAGTGAATGCATGGCATTCTGAAACACCAAGAGCAATTTATCTAGACCTCTGTTAGGATTCCAGCATTAGTCAATGCAATGCATTTCTTTCCACTGGGTTTGGCATAGTTCAGTATTGTGCAAAAACTGGAAAATGGCAACTAGGCCAGTGTAAACAAGAAACAAGTTTAAACAAATTCCATCACACGTTCAGGGACAAAATTGCTATTACATGTTTTTTGTTTGTTGTATCTTCATTCTTGAAGATAAATTGTCATTCAATATAATTTATGGAGTAATCTATTAGATGAGTTTAAAGGAATAGTTCGCACAAACATGAAAATTCTCTCATCATTTTCTCACCTTCAACAATATTGTGTAATCTCTAAATCTGTTTTTGTGTCATTGTCACTGAATTCAGATTGTGAATGAGAGATTGTGTAGTACCTTTGTGCCGTTGGCTTCCAGCACCATTCTTTCAGCTGCAGCTTTGGTCTTAGGGTAAGCCATCTCATGGAATACATTATATGGTGTATCTTCATCCCCTCTGTGTCAATGGAAGGAAAACACAGATAGTAAATGGCGACTGATTCTAACATTCTCCTTTTGTGCTCCAAAAAAAAGAAAGTCGTATGGGTTTGGAACAACATGAGTATTAGTAAATGATGACAGAATCTTCATTCTTTTGGGTGAACTATCCCTTTAAGTTGAAGCCAAGATTTTGTCTTTTCTTTTTTTATATATATAGTTGGCTAATGCAGCACAGGAATTTTCCAGCAAAAAACATTTTTTATTATTGTAAACTTAGAAAGGCATGTTCATTGCAAGTTACAGATATTTAACAACACTATTAAATATCAAACACACCACAGGCACCAGATCAAAAAAGATGAGATACAATGAAATATTGTGATCATTACTGACAGCCAGGGAGGATGAAATAAAATCTTGATGCTTCTAAATGACCACATTCCTATGATCAAGGGACTAAATGTGTGTATGTGTTTGTTAGCATATTTCCAAAGATATAAAAGTCTTTGATATTTAATCTGTAGGAGGTAGGAAAAAATCTTAAAACTGAATATGAGTGTGTGTTAGTCGCTCTCCAGGTTAAATGTTAATGTTTGCAGCACGTGGCAGTAACTGAACAGTTTTGCTCTTTGTGTGTTTGTAATTACAGTTCTTTGCAGGGCTTCAGTTAAAAATTTCAGATGCAAATGTGATACTTAAAAGTCATCCTAAAGCTGTAATTTAGATACAATCATAATTTAAAAGATTGCATAACAGATTTTTCTTTGACAATAGCTGATTACTAGAACTGCACAGAAAACCCCCTTCATTTATTACATATTTTGGCTCATTTGATTGTAGTTTCAGCTACCATTAAGAGTGTAGTTCTCCCAGCTGACACAATTTAACATGATTCAATATGTTCCATATATGTCACATATTTTCCCAGAACAAGTCTGCAAAATCTGTCTGAGCCTGCTGATTAACAACTGACACAATATAACACCAAAAAACCACTGATGGGATGCTTTGAGACATGAAGTGCATTCTTCATATAACAAATTGGAAAAGGGCAGTGACCAAGATATAGACCAACATTTTTGGATGTTAAGATAGTACAGAGAGCATTCACAGATTATGGCTGTGGCCTTGGGACAGATATTTCAAGATATGTATGAAATGTTGGCATTCTGTCTGGAATGCTGGCAAGACATTCTGGAATGCATTCAGCATCTGCAAACCCTTCCAGTGAGGTCTCCCACACATGCTCTCAAATAATACCTACAGTAATATTCTTTCAAGTCTTAGGTATTTAAATTTATTTAAGATTTTTAAGATAAACACATATCACTATGCGGAGACTCTTTACATTAAGACAAAGTGCAAATTTTACATAAATATTACATAAATACCTGATAAAAGTATCTCCATTTACATTTGGACCAACCACCTCCATGGAGCTTGTATAGATCAGATACTGAATACCAATTTCCACACAGGCGTTTATTACATTCTCCGTTCCTGTTGGATAACAACATTGAGAAAGAACAAGATATATCAAGTCAGCTTCTTTCAGTTAACTCAAAATCATTCAAACACATGACAAACAGTTAGAGAGGGTGAAGAAACCAAAAGAAACTGTTACTGTCATATATTATTAACTGTGTTTTTAAACAGCTAAATGAGGCTGTTTGTGTTAAAATATGTTGCGGACAGATTTCAACTGGAGATCCAACAGTGGAAAATTGCCTGAGAGATTCTATGTTGCTATCAGCTGGAAGTACCAGATAATCTGAATGAGAATCTAAACAGCATGCATGTTGTTGTTGTTTTGAGTATCTAAAGTATCGAGTGATTAGCGGAAAAACAAAGGTAATCAAATGTGAAGCTGGCTTTTCACTAACTAGACCTATTTAGTGATACTCAAAGAAACAAACTCTGGGGAAGACACAATGCAGATGTGAATGCACGAAACCAATTATATGATATGATAGAACAAGATCCAAACCTAAAAGAAAATTCCAAAAGGACAGTACGTTCTTGATTTCTTTTCAAACCTTGCACTTGTTTTCAAATGTATCATCTGTGTTTATCTGTACCACTGATAAAGGCCAAAAAATATACTGGAAATCCTAAACAGTAAAACAAAATTTGTGTAATCACCAATATTTGTATTAGTGCCCGACCGATATATCGGTGGGCCGATAATAGCCTTTCACCGATATATTGGTATCGGCGTATATGTTTACCGTTATGCACAGATATGAAAACTTTTTTTCAGAACATATAATGCAGAAAACAATGCTTTAGAACTGGTGTCATTACGTAGTTTGTCCAACAAAGAATGCTCTGACTCCACTGTTTACAGAGCTGAATCTGAGCTGACGGTGGCTCTGCAGACAGGGCGGAGTTAAGCAGTCTCTTCTCGGTAAGTTGTTAACTAGTTTGTGAAATACATACTGGAAAGTTAATAAACAATGACCCCATCATTTTCCTTTTTCAATATAACTAATATAACGTTAACCATGTCCCTGACAACCATGTCACTCATGTCTGTTTGCTGTTAGTCAGCTATAGTTTGTCAGTGCAGTAAGTAATGTAGCAGATTGAAAAGTAAACATCAGAGCATCTTTTTGCAGCTCGACAACAATGCGGTGGTGGATTGTGTATGTTGAGTGTTGATTTCACGCTATGCTGTTTCCTAGTTGGTGAGATGCAATGCTGGAAAGTAAATAAACAATGTCCATCTTTTACTTTCTGTGACAACGAGCTTATAGTTAACTAGCTAATCACGTAGCTACTTTCATACATTGTCAGCTGAGTGGAAGCTAATGAGTAAACATGTATTCACCAAACTGTTTTGTTCAGGATTCGCAGTTTGGTACCCCCTTTAACCGAACAATTCCAGTCAGTGCATTTACAAAATGTAATATTTAAAAGTCTGGTTTTCCACTGTTGAAAGTTTCCCCTGAACTTGTATAGCAGAATATGGTGTAACACCGCTGCCGCTGTTTATCTCTTGACTCAACAGGTGTAAATGCTTCTTTTTTTACAACCTGCCAATAATTGACTGGCATTATTAATATAGTCAGCATTTGACTGATACTAAACAGTACTGATGTTTATTTAGCTATTTATTGTATTTGAATTTATTCTTTATTTTAAAGGTCAGCAACTGACTGATACTAAACATACAGTACTGATGTTTATTTAGCTATTTATTGTATTTTTATTTATTCTTTATTTTCTCAGTGTTCATTTCTAGAATTTGTTGACAATGTATAATAATAATGTCAAATATTCTTTGATAAAAATATTTGTTTAAAAAAGCAGCCTTCTGGAGTACTTTTGCATAGTCATATCGGTGCACAGTCCACATAGAAAATTTCTGTTTTCATTCCAGCTCAAAAATGAACTATATCGGCTACCATATCGTGAATCGGTGAATTTTCCCTCTCTAAAATCGGTATCGGTTGGGCTCTAATTTGTATGATGAAAAAGGCTGAAACGTAACTGCAGAACTATGAAAGGGATGAGGAAGATCGTAAAACAGGGCAACAAATCTGTGATAAATGTTGTTTCCACCTGTGTTGTGTTGAATACATCTAAAATGTCAGACACATTTGGAACTTAGAATGGGATCCATTCAATGAGCTGAAGAATATGTGAGTCATTGCATAGTATACTAACCCACAGTATTGCTCATAAAGCCACGTGATGTGCCCATGCTAACGGGAGGTTATTTGAAAATAAACTGCACATGCATACATGTTCACACAAACAACAAGCAAAAGAAGTACCGCCTTGCGTGAGAGTAAATGATGCACTTCCTGTCCACACTGACAGTAAATCTTTATGGTTATTGTAAATGTTGCCAAATGAAAAATGTGGGAGAAACCAAAAGCCAACCAACACATTGTGACATTTACTCCAAAAAAGTATATATTTTTGAGACCGGCAGCATTCAGTGACTCACTGACTTGTGGCTTACTATTGAGATGTGTATTTCATTCCTTTTGGGCTTTTATTTGTATTAATTTCCAGCCTATCTGTTTTTATTCATCAAGTTTCTTAAACCCTTTTCCTTAGCTTACTTTTATAGCTCAAGTGTTTAATTTCTGTACCACTAATTGCTAAAATAATTAATGTTTTCAAATAGGTTTCCTGAATATTACCCCGTTGGCCATTGGTTGAACAAATTAATTATCCTGCCCCAAACTCATGCCATTGGCTGAGTCAGTGTTGCTGTGTCTAGCATATTAAGCTGGGATAAGAGAAAGAGTTTTAACATCAGAAGAATTGAACACTTTAAATCCTTTCAAACTGTAGCACTTTGACATTACTTCTGAAAACCCCTATCTTTTCATTTCCCTGATTTTATTTCTGTAGAACCGAGGAGGGCGGGGCCGGGCTGGAATGAGACACACCCGGTCCCCAATCAGCCTGATGGGGCGCGCAAGGGATAAAGGTGGCCGGGGATGACAGTTCGAGAGAGAGAGTATTGCAGGCAGCTGTACTGTGTGGTTTTTGGTTGTGTGTTTAAGTTGTTTATTAAATTATTATTTAAGTTGTCAAGCCGGTTCTCGCCTCCTCCTTTCCACTGAACCCCCTTACACTGGTGCCAAAACCCGGAGGAGGGATTCCCGTGGCAGAGTTCTCGACACTGCCGTCCACCCAGGGGAGCGCCGCTGCCGTCCGATGGGGGACGGAGTAGCCCGACCACCCGGACGTGGGGAACGGCCGCCGTCCACGAGGCGAGTGGGGACGGGACTCCCCGGCCGCCTGGAGCGAGGGAGCCGCTGCCGGGGGCGGAGGAGTGCCCTGCCGTTCCCCCGGGAACGCGGAGGGGTTGAGAGAAGACCGCCGTCCGCGGGGGGAGGAGGGAAGCTACTCCCCAACCACCTGGAGTGGTAGGGCCGCTGCCAGGGGCGGAGGAGTGTCCCCACGGGACACCGGGAACGCGGAGGGGAGATCTGTCCGCTGGGAGGAGTGTAGAGCCGAGGAGGGCGGGGCCGGGCTGGAATGAGACATACCCGGTCCCCAATCAGCCTGATGGGGCGCGTGAGGGATAAAGGCGGCCAGGGACGACAGTTCGAGAGAGAGAGTATTGCAGGCAGCTGTACTGTGTGGTTTTTGGTTGTGTGTTTTGTTTAAATTGTTTATTAAATTATTATTTCAGTTGTCAAGCCGGTTCTCGCCTCCTCCTTTCCACTGAACCCCCTTACAATTTCTTATTCGTTTTCACACTCACCTTGTACATTGACTGCATAGATGGTCTTTTCAGGGACTTTGTACCAAACATCAACCAAACTAGCTGTGTGGATGATCAGATCTGCTCCCTGGAAGGCATCCTGTACACTGCTGTAATCTGTTATATCTCCCTGTATCAATACCACCTTCACATGCTCTGAGAAAGAGAAAGAGACAAGACTTTTCAATTCTGATATTCAGGCAACATTTATAGGTATTGTTTATCATTCTTCTTATATCTTATGCATAGAAGGATTTTTTTTTTTTTCAATAAGGGATTTCTTGTTATAAAACAGAATAAAAACAATTCATTTTAATTGAATAAACTAAGAATAAAAGCTTGAGAGATGATGTTCAGGCAGTTGCTTTATGACAGTTTTACTTTAAGGGGCCATTCAAACACAGAGCAACAAATATTACAGAACGCATTTGTCTCGAGATGCATTTTTAAGTTGATATTGGCTGTGTCCAAATATGCATACTTTCCTACTATATAAACTCAGCAAAAAAAGAAACATCCTCTCACTTTCAACTGCTTTTATTTTCAGCAAACTTAATATGTGTAAATATTTGTATGAACATAAAAAGATTCAACAACTAAGACATAAACTGAACAAGTTTCACAGACATGTGACTAACAGAAATGGAATAATATGTCCCTGAACAAAGGGGGGGGGGGGGCAAAAGTAACAGTCAGTATCTGGTGTGGCCACCAGCTGCATTAAGTACTGCAGTGCATCTCCTCCTCATGGACTGCACCAGATTTGCCAGTTCTTACTGTGAGATGTTACCCCACTCTTCCACCAAGGCACTTGAAAGTTCACAGATATTTCTGGGGGAAATGGCCCTCACCCTCCGATCCAACAGGTCCCAGACGTGCTCAATGGGATCCGGGCTCTTCGCTGGCCATGGCAGAACACTGACATTCCTGTCTTGCAGGAAATCATGCACAGAACGAACAGTATGGCTGGTGGTATTGTCATGCTGGAGGGTCATGTCAGGATGAGCCTGCAGGAAGGGTACCACATGAGGGAGGAGGATGTCTTCCCTGTAACGCACAGCGTTGAGATTGCCTGTAATGACAACAAGCTCAGTCCAATGATGCTGTGACACACCGCCCCAGACCATGACGGACCCTTCACCTCCAAATCGATCCCGCTCCAGAGTACAGGCCTCGGTGTAATGCTCATTCCTTCGACAATAAACGTGAGTCCGACCATCACCCCTGGTGAGACAAAACCGCAACTCGTCAGTGAAGAGCACTTTTTGCCAGTCCTGTCTGGTCCAGTGAAGGTGGGTTTGTGCCCATAGGCTATGTTGTTGCCGGTGATGTCTGGTAAGGACCTGCCTTACAACAGGCCTACAAGCCCTCAGTCCAGCCTCTCTCAGCCTATTGTGGACAGTCTAAGCACTGATGGAGGGACTGTGCATTCCTGGTGTAACTCAGGCAGTTGTTGTTGCCATCCTGTACCTGTCCTGCAGGTGTGATTTTCAGATGTCGGTCCTTTGCAGGTGTTGTTACACGTGGTCTGCCACTGATAGGATGATCAGCTGTCCTTCCTGTCTCCCTGTAGCACTGTCTTAGGCATCTCACAGTATGGACATTGCAATTTATTGCCCTGGCCACATCTGTAGTCCTGATGCCTCCATGCAGCATGCCTAAGGCACGTTCACACGGATGAACAGGGACCCTGGGCATCTTTCTTTTGGTGTTTTTCAGAATCAGTAGAAAGGTCTCTTTAGTGTCCTAAGTTTTTATAACTGTGACCTTAATTGCCTACCGTCTGTAAGCGGTTAGTGTCTTAACCACAGTTCCACAGGTGCATGTTCATTAATTGTTTATGGTTCATTGAACAAGCATGGAAAACATTGTTTAAACCCTTTACAATAAAGATCTGTAAAGTTATTTGGATTTTTACAAAATTATCTTTAAAATACAGTGTCCTGAAAAAGGGACGTTTCTTTTTGTGCCGAGTGTAGTATTCCAAAAGCAGTGTGTTAATGGAGTAGAGCATCCGAATCCTCAGTATTCATAAAACAGCAGGCAAGAAATACCCGGATGTCCCACCCACTGAGATCCTGAAGTGCACATCCACTGGACACTGTACTATCCCATATTGCCACGGGAGCTGAGGAGACGTCAAATTCAAAATGCTAAATTAAAAAAAATGTCAGAGTCAGGTAGATCTTTTTAACTTTAAGTGCCAGACATAGCAGGAAATCTGTTCCTTGTGGTTAAATCGTAGTTGTTAAACAAAACCAGAGTAAAATATTTTCACAGCTCTTGTATTCATACTATTTGCCTGCATTCCTAAAGAACATACTTTATTTAATGGCCATTAAGTATGTTCTTTAACAAATGCAATACATACTCTGACAGTATGCTAATTTCGGACACAGAAGTTCTCTGACATAGTGCAAAAAGCTAAAAACACAGTGAAGCGTGATCCAAATTTACATAGAAAAACAATGGAAAAATAGCGCAGATAGAAAAAAAATGTCGGCCTCTTAGGTGATATGAACTCACCAAGCACCTTATTAGGAACACCTGTACACTTACGTATTCATGCGATTATCTAATCAACCAATAATGTGGAAACAGTACAATGCATAATATTATGCCGATATGGGTCAGGAGCTTCAGTTATTGTTCACATCAACCAACAGAATGGGGAAAAAATTTGATCTCAGTGATTTCAACTGTGGCATTATTGTTGGTGCCACACAGGCTGGTTTGAGTATCTCTGTTACTGCTGATCTCCTGGGATTTACACGCACAACACTCTCTAGAGTTTACTCAGAATGGTGCCAAAAAACAAAAAACACCCAGTGAGCAGCAGTTCTGCAGATGGAAACGCCTTGTTGATGAGAGAGGTCAATAGAGAATGGCCAGACTGGTTCGAGTTGACAGAAAGGCTACAGTAACTCGGATAACCACTCTGTACAATTGTAGTGAGCAGAATAGCATCTCAGAATACACAACACTTCGAACCTTGAGACAGATGGGCTAAAACAGCAGAAGACCATGTCGGGCACTTGATTAGAACCACAGTGTTCCTTAAAAAAAAGTGGTCAGTGAGTGTAATTATCATATCATAGTAATAATAAAATAAAATAAATTATTAAATGTCTTTCAATATCACAGGCTGCGGAGGACTGATGTGGCTATTAGTGCGTTTTATAAAAAATATAGCAATAAGTAGGCATGTTTAAAAAAAAAAAAAAATTGGTTTTAATAAACAGCAAGGGAATATCTTTTAAAAATGTACTCAGGCATATGGAAAATTCACTATGTGCCTGAAAGAGATTTTTCCTGTCAGCTGGTCAAATTGTGCCTGTTCCAGAGATGATATGCTTGTTAAAAACTATTTCCATCAGTTCACTGTCGGAAAGCTATAACTAAGGTTTTCATGGTAATGGAACCAGAATTCCGAGATCCGCTCACAAACGTTCTTTTTTTTTTTTTAGTAGATACTCTTTGAGTTTCACTTATTTACAATATACAAATACAAATCTGTTATATACAGAAGCAAGGGAATGTAATGGCAGAAAAGGTATGGTATGTTGGATAAATATAAATAGGCTAAGCTGTGTATTGCTCAGGAAGTTTCCTGATGGCAACTTCTTAATGGTCTAATTGTTTCTAAACAATCTTCATACTGAGTGCACATCACTGATATTCTTGTTGACAATGACAGTTATGCACACAGGAAATAAACAAAGTCAATCTTTCTCAATCCACACAGTGGAAGCTAAAACCTCTCCTTTCCTGGTAAACTGATTTTATTGTTCTCATTCTTGCTTGCCATTGATTTGTCATAATAATGAACAAAGATCTTCATAGCTATTCTGCAAAGATTAAGGCATTCCAAACCTCAAACAATTACGGCTTCTTTACTGCTCTAAAGGCAAGCAATAATTATAGTGACTGAAACACCAGAGGAGCAGCATAGCAGCAACGATGTCAACATAATCGCCATCAATGGAGCACCAGTGGAGAGAGTCAGCAGCTTCAAGTTCCTGGGTGTCCACATCACTGAGGAACTCACATGGTCCATCCACACTGAAGTCGTTGTGAAGAAGGCTCATCAGCGCCTCTTCTTCCTGAGTCAGCTGAGGAAGTTTGGAATGAACCGCCACATCCTCACACGGTTCTACACCTGCACTGTAGAGAGCATCCTGACTGGCTGCATCTCTGCCTGGTACGGCAATAGCACCGCCCACAACCGCAAAGCACTGCAAAGGGTGGTGCGAACTGCCAGACACATCATCGGAGGTGAGCTTCCCTCCCTCCAGGACATATATACAAGGCGGTGTGTGAAAAAAGCTCGGAGGATCATCAGAGACTCCAGCCACCCGAGCCATGGGCTGTTCTCACTGCTACCATCAGGTAGGCGGTATCGCAGCATCAGGACCCGCACCAGCCGACTCCATGATAGCTTCTTCCCCCAAGCAATCAGACTTCTGAACTCTTGATCTCCCACAATCAAAATACATCAGCACTGCACTTTATTACTCTTACTTTTATATCTCACACCGGACAGTCATAAATTATATTATTATTATATTATATTCTCTCTTAACAACTGACTATCAACTGACAGCCTGAATGTCAATACAGTACATTCTATATATACTACTATATATACTTTTTTATATATTTTTATTTATTATTTTTATTGAATAAAGTGTATCTATATAGTGCGTATTGTATACTGTACAGTGTATGTTATTATTTGTATATTGTTGAGTGTAATTATGTGTATATCAGATGTTTAAATTGTGCTGTGTTAATTTGATGTTATTGTAATTGGTATATGTCTCATCACAGTCACGACTGCTATGTTGATCGGAACTGCACCCAAGAATTTCACACACCATTGCACTTGTGTATATGGCTGTGTGACAATAAAGTGATTTGATTTGATAATCCTTGAGTAACGGTGGTTTATAATCTTAAACAATATCATAAATAATGTCTGCCTAAGAGCAAACGCTTTGACAAACAGTCACAGAGATTCATAAACATGTAATTTTTACATGTTCACTGTGCCACTGGGTCAATGTTAACTTCTGAAAAGAAGAGCTTATATAACCTCTTACTTTTGCCATTTGGACTGTGACCATATGCTAAGATGGAGAAGATTTTAGACATCTTTGTGGAGTTAATGCAATTTTCCCTCACTGGCCCCCACTGAAATCAATGGAAGCAACTTTTGTGAGAACAACAATACACAAAGGCAGGACAGTGGATCCTGCGGAGTATGTAACAAACTCTGGCTAGTAAAGAACATTTAATATGCAAACTGGAACCAGCTTGGAAACCTCCAAATCTAACTTCCAAACTTTTTATTTATTTCTCAGGCAGATTACATAATGACAGTTAACAAAATGACACCAAATATTTCAAAAAGGACATGTGCCGCAGCTAAGCAAGTTGTCAACTCACAGCTATGCTGTTCATTTATCAAACTGATTTATTAATTAATAAAACATTATAATTGTTGTACTGCTGAAATGAGATACTCTAAAATATAACACGATGAGAGATCTGACTGATATGAATTGTTCAATTATAGTGCATTTAACGATTATTGTCAGTTGGTGTTGCTGAAATCACTGAATAAGCTCCCTTTGTGTCGAGCAGATCATTGGATGGATGGTGCATTCTGGACCCTGGTGGTGAAAGAGGAGATGAAAGGAGGGAATTGGATCGGATGGAAGTGACTGATGTAGGTTGCCCTGACCTCGCAAGTGCCTAAGCCCAAATATGTTCAACAAAGCCAAGGCTGTCATCACAGTGACGTGAATGAATGTTTCCATTTCCTCTGTCTTTTCAATGTCCTTTCAGTAAGTCCCGTTCTGAATACATTTTTCTCGTTCTTTCCTTAATGGTAACAACAGATGTTTCCACTTTGATGCACAGTAAGGTCTGTATCACGGATATTTACATATGGGTCAATGATGTGACGCCCTTTTGTCTTTGTCATGACTCATGATATGTTGAGTTATTCATCAACAATACATTAAAAATGAAATTCACACAAAATGTTTAACTGAATACACCTCTATAATGATGTTTTCAATTTCTGAGTCCAAAGTCATTGTTTTTATTTTTTGAAGTGGTGTAACTGTCTGTAGCCAGGGGAAAAAAAAAAAAAAAGGAAAAAAACCTGAAATTATGTTGCCATTATTATTATTATTATTTTTTAAAGATGAAAAAAAAAGCAGTGATATATCACTGCTTTTTTTCTTTCTTTATATTTATATTATATTTAAAATATTATTAATATTTGCAAAAACTTTTGTCCACCAAATCAAAGTCAAGTGGTGTAACCAACATACAGGTAGCCATTCTGTTGTCATGTTAAATATCATATATTTTGATATTAATAAGGCTCATTTTGTTCAGGTCAAATGGAGTAACCCTAAGAAAACTTGATATCCGTGACTCAAAAATCCATGATATTTGTACAAAAAAATAAATAAATCAATCAAGTTTACACTGAAATTTTTTTGAAAACCACTTTGAAATGAATGATTAAGTTGTATACACACGTGTATTCAAGAAGCAATTAAAGTATTTTAATACATTTTACTTGATGGTTACACCACTTGACATTTTCATTTTATTTAATTTTTTTGGTATAAAATGTTTTTCATAAATGTATGACACCAACATGCACACAAATATTACATTTCTACAAACTTGACACATGTGTTTCACCTTTTTTTTCCATCACCTCGGATAACGTTTGTCATAGTGAACGACCCATAATGTACATGGTGAATCACAGAGATAGAAGAATACATATGTGACGAAAAATAGAAATCATATATATATATATAAAATTTAAAAAAGACATAAAAGCAAATGAACTACAAAGATGACCAAAATGCACCCTCACTAGGTGCGCACTTCACTAGGATTTGAGACGCAATCATAAACGTAGCCTAACATTCTAGTCTAGTATAAATCAGTATGCATACAAGGCAAACAACAGAAAAAAATAGTTCCAGTCTTACCTGTACTGTGACTTTGAAGATTTGGGTTAATGTGTCTGTCAAAAAGCCTGATCTCCTTAATATTTTCTTCTTTTTCCAACAAAACTCGCAGCAGGTGCTGTCCGAGAAAACCGCACCCTCCAGTTATCACATAGGTTAACTTCGACTTTTCATCAGACATATTTGTACACCGTTAAGTCTTCTCCGTTGATTGAAGTATTTATCCGTCAGTGTTGCTTGCCGTCGTCAGTCAGTTGTTCACCGAATGTTCTGCGAGCACAAAACAAAAGAACGTCAAAAGTTCAGCGTAATAAGGGCTTAGAGTTAAAGAGGAACAACTAGCTGAGAATGCACAAGACGCTAGACAGTTCATTTCTAGTTGACTCTGAGTGTAGAGAGGAATATCAAATGTCCCTCCTCCTCATCGACTCGTGTTTAAATTGCCCATGTGGGTCCCACCTATCAGATATAGGCTAACTCTTAAAATAATTATATATAAAAAAAGCATTTCTTACCTCACACTCCTTTGGGTAGTTTCTTTAAACTTGTTTTGGCAGGAGAATATTTCACTCATAAAAGTGAAATATTCAGGGGGCAATGATTAGATTTCTATATGAGCAAGACTTAAATTATACAATCTGTGATAGACCACAAAAAAATGACAGACAGAGATACTGATAAACTGAAAATATGGAAACCTACAGCTCTCTCCCTGATTTGCCACCCTTCTCATTGGTCATCATCACTGTTTTCCAGTTGACTTTGTAAATGCTCACTCAGACAAAAATAGCACAATGGCTTGTGTCTACTTGCCAATACCCCTGTTTGCACAAATGCCATCTCAGTTCATAATGTACAAGCCAATGACAAGACATGAATTCAAAGTCATGCAAACAGTCAAAACTAGTGATACATTCTGATCTAATGACGGTATCAGGTTTCCTTATACACATTGTCTGATCAAAACACTATATGTGTGAGTCAGGTAAAAACAAGACTTAGTTTAGACAGTTAATATATATGTAGACTGTTTTGTCTTATGTGGACCAGATAGAATAAAGCCTGCTGCCACAAAAAATGAACATAATGACTCTCTAATCACAAATCTGTCAAGGACAAAGCCATATCAAATATGCATTAACACATTTTACCTGTTGAAATATCACATTGACCAGGGTTGGGGAGAAACGGAATACATGTAACGGGATTACGTATTTAAAATACAAAATATAAGTAACTGTTTTCCACTACAGTTACAATATAAATCATTGGTATTTAGAATACAGTTACATTCAAAAAATATTTTGATTACTGAAGAGATTACTTTGTATTTTATTGTCATTTGTTTCATTTAATATTTAGTCCTTTCAGATGGAAAACATTTATACATATAAATGATGTGATCCAAAGTGCATTTGAACAGCAGTGAAACACTTTCTTATGATGTGTTACATTCATACGAGCAGACAGAGAAGTTTGAAGTAAGTTTGGAGCAGAGCTACTGGAACAATGTTTCCCCTCAGTATATTTAAAAAATGCACATTTGTCCTTCAAGACATGGAGTAAAGAATGAAGAAACAGAGTTGGCAGTTGCACGTTAGATTATGGTTTTGGCACAATAACTGTCATAATTCTTCTCTTTGCATTACTTTAACACTGCATGGCACAAATTGTTCACGAAAGGAAAATTAAGCAAGAGAATTTGCAAAGCAAAAACCATTTAGCAGTTGGACTGTTACCAAACATCTTTCATCAGGGCAACAGATCTCAGTGAAACTCGACTTAAGAGCTGGAACATTATAAGCAAAGGACACTTAAGCACCTAATAACCTCTCAGAGCCTTCTTTTTAAAGACTTTGGACATTGTGACCAAATTCAAGGCCAGTTAGAAAAGATAAGCTGAAACAATCAGTCATCACAGTCCTCAGGTTGATTTTATGAGTGCTATCAAAAAACATGTACTGCTGAACATGCCCTAGCGCAGCCAGTTTGGACAAGTCAAGAAATACTGTACATAATTTGGACTTTTAGATACATCGTTTTTTGGACAGTATCGCTTGGCAGTTTGAAAATTTTGCTATCATCTTCTAAGTTATATAGACTTGAATTAGCCTCAGCTATTTTAATGTCAATAAAAAAACAAATTTACACTTGTTTGCAATAAAGGCTACTAACCTGTTATCACACATACATCACCCAGACGTCTACTTGATGTGTGTGTTTACACCTGAAAGACGTTTTTTTTTTAGGTTGTTTGCTCATCTGCAATATGTCTATAAGACATTTCCTCTCGGATGTCAACAAGATAAATAGCAGATGTCTTTGAGACGTTTATGACCAAGAATGTTTGTAAATCTGATCTTTTTAAGATGTAACTATAACTTTTGACCCGATATCGACACTATATCAATATAACCCCCCTGGGGGCCTTTTACCCCAATGGAGGGGGCCTTTTACCCAGATGAAACGTTATGAAATGTTGAATGTGAATGACATGAACAGGAAATGATACACAAATTCTGAAGTGGCTATTTGTCATTGTTTGCAGATTTTGCATAAGTTGACAAATTTTACCCTACAACTACAGCCCATATTTCTACACCATATCACTATAACCCTACCCAATGTGGGGGTAGATGGCCCCCCTTTGCCACAATTTTATAAAATGAATTTTAATCAAAACAACCTACCGTTATTTTTTTCACACAGATTATGTTGCTCCATCAATATTCAATAAAAATACACTTATTTTTTCAAGCTTGGTACACATGTTCTTTGCAATAAGAAAACAGCCCATTTTCCTAAGGGGATGTCTTTAGCCCCATTGTACTATTCTATTCATAAAAATCTACAGCACAAGTGGGACAGAACATTTTATTAGGTTTGGGCATCATTGTAAGGGTCAGGGTCCAATTAAGAGGTTGCGGCTGTTTATTTTTTTATTCACTTGGCAATGGATTTGCAAATAAGCAACAAACTGCCATAAAAGTATTCATATTGTAATATGATGAACACAAGGGCAGATTATGACTAGCAAAGGCCCCGGGGTCAATATTCTTTTAGTAACTTTTCTTAAAGAGAATGTACCATTTTAATGTTTGTTATACATAATGTAAACTCAATGTAAATACTACAAATTATGCTTACAAAAAACAAGCATGTAACAAAATGTGTAATAAATGTGTAAATGTGCATATATTTAAAGGGGCAATAATACATTATGAAATATTTTAACTTCATCAAACACTAAATACTGAAGAATTTAACAATAGGCTCTTACAGCATCTACGCATGGGTTTGGTGAAACTTGGCAAAGAGTTCAGGCAGTTCTGGCTCGTGCTGCTATATCTTTTCTAACTCATCTGAATGATGAGGTGCGTTCCATTCAGGAGTGATCATCCATATTCCCTATTTCCTTTAAATTCCTCCATTGTGAGAGCTTTGAAGGGCTGAAAGGTTTCTTGCTCAAAAATTGTGGTCTTTTGGTCATTTTATTGTAAATTCTGTTTGCAATGACCCTACAGCTTGGCTACCATTATTATGTGAAGTCATACTTTATGCCAAAATCTCCTAGACTACATTACATGTTCATGATTTCAAACTTCAAATGTCAAAACTTACAAGCCCTTTAATCTGTTTTAAGATGCTCTCTTCTTTCTTTTCTTTCTTTCTTTGTCTTACTGTATGACCTGTAAAACGTTTTAACTTAAAGCATTTAAAAGTATTTCAAACTTTTGTCAAACCAATATTACAGGTTGTCTCAACAAACTTTGTGTAGTTTAATCAGTACTTTTGTACCACACAAAATAAAATATCAATATCTTCTTTTTCCCAATCACAAAAAAAATTTGTGCATCACAGTATGAAGGTAACCATTAAGGAAATTATATTACAAGGTCTTCTACTTCCAAGAGCATGGACACTTTCACCAGGAGGCAGTAGAAATCTATCACATTGCATACAACAGGGTTTTCAGCAAAGTTTTGATCATGTTGATGATGTAGAGGCTTTAGAAAGTCATGTATCAAATATGATATGCATCATAGGGTTAAAGAGTGGCTCAAAAAATGTAATTTGAAACAGTAATGCAAAAGTGTCCTATAACAGGGCTGGGGGTCCTCATAGTCAAAGAGCCCTATTAAGGGGGCCTTGTATAAGCTGTGGGGCCCACATATTCAAGCATATATTAAACATTTGTTTTCAAAGTTGATAGGCAGCGAGACCTTACAGCCCAGGGCCCCTGGGCACTGGCCCCATTGGCCTGGTCCGTAATACACCTATGGATGAACATAAACTTCAGCATTTAAAATTACGAAGCGTTTGGCACTGGGAGAAAATTCCTAAGTAATGATTGCATACAGATGCAATCAAAATTATTCAAACTCCCTGACCAGCAATACATTCTGGTGATGTGAATTAAAACACATCAACTGAAACCTCAGTAAACAAAGTAAGTTTTAAATACACATTTGAGTGATTTTGAGAACAAAGAATTCAGTTTACCCAAATTTTAAAATAAAATAATAACTAATTCTCTCCACAAATGTCATGTAAAAAATATTCAACCCCCAAAGTCAATCATTTGTGGAGCATTCTTTATCCTTAATAACAGCAAATAAATGTTTCAGGTAAGTGTTCTCAGGCTTCGGACACCTCTCTATTAGAATTTTTACACATTTCTCCTGAGCAAAATCTTAAAGCTCATTGACATTCTTTGGTTTCTGTACTGCCACTGCTTCCTTGAAATCCCAACAAAGGTTTGTAATGGGATTTTAATGATGGACTAAAAGGGCCATTTAAGGACATTCCACGACCTATCCCTGAACCAGATTTTGGACAACTTGGATGTATCCTTGGTGTTATTGTCTTGCTTGAAAGTCCAGTGATCACTGAGCTTCAATTTACACACTGAAGGCATCGCATTTTTCATGCCAAAATGGCCTGATACCTGAAAGAATCCATGGTGTCAGTCACATAGTCAGGATAGCTGTTTCCTGCAGCCGCAAAACACCCCCATAACAGGACTGACCCACCTCCATGCTTGACTGTGGGGATGGTGTCGTTCTCGTCATCACCTTGTCATCTTACTCCAGACGTATTGCTGACCCATGGGTCTAAAACTCATTTTCAGTTTAGTGTCATATGTCTATAAAACCTTCTTCCAGGACTCCACAGGTCTTTCTTAGTTACTTCTTGAATATTCAAGTCAACATTTCCCTCGGTGAAGTTTTGCTTTCTTCCACACCCCAAGAAGGTTGCTGTTGTACCATATTTAAAAATTTATGAATGGTGCTGCCAACTTTGTCTATTGGAAATTGAAGTGCCTTGGAAATGTACTTTTAGCCATGACCTTTCTTGTGTAATGAAATATTCTCCTCTATTAGCTTTTGAGACAGCTTATTTTTAATTGCATTTTTTGCATAGAAATACATTTTTGCTTACAACGCTAAACTTAAATTTTAAAACTTAAATAAGTGCCATTGCAGATTGATGACTTAATTTTGTTTTAAAACAATTACTTGTGTAGCCTTACATATTTAAGAAACAGCTACATGCAACAGGGGTTGAATAATTATGACATGGCTGTATTTAAAAAAAAAAAATCCTGCTTTTTAGAAATATTAGGTTATATATTCACACTATGACTTTGAATGTGTCACTCAACTGATATAGATGTAATGTTTAAAAATTCTGGGTCATCAGAAAAGCTTACCTTTGTAAATCCTTACTGATTTGGGGGGTTGAATAATTTCGATTGCAACTGTATGTGGATTTAAAGGCGCTGACTGTAAGCTATTATTTCATGGAATGGTATGCAGAAAATTTTCCTTCTTGAAAGCTATTGCTGAAATAAGAATCCTAAGATATCTCACTGGTGGTGACAGCACTAGACACTAGACTAATAAACAGTAAACAAAAATGTGACCACGGCACTTTAATGTGCTTTCTGCCTGTCAATAATTTTTGCACATTCTCATAGTTGAAGCGGAACATTCAGGTTTAAGGTCATTTTCAGATTCATAACAGTTTAATTAATATTTGTTTGTGTTAACAAATGTAGGGTACAGCGGGGCTAAAGGTACACCTAAAGGAAAATTAGTTGGTTTTTTTCTCGTCACAAAATGCATCAAGATTCAGGAAATACATTCCTTTTTATTGAATATAGATGGAGCAACATAATTTGTGTGAAAAGAAATAACAACAGAAGATTGTTTTGAATAAAATTAATTTTTTTAAAGGTGGCAAGGGGGCATTTTACCCCACACCATGGGTAAAAGGCCCCCTCAATTGGGGTAAAAGGCCCCCAGGGGGGTTATATTGATATAGTGTCGATATCGGGTCAAAAGTTATAGTCCACAATTTGTCAACTCATGCAAATACTTTTGAGACATCAAGATGCTTTTTTGAAAAGGGTGCATAATTTCAATCACATTTGACATTATATATATATATATATAGAGAGAGAGAGAGAGAGAGAGAGAGAGAGAGTGTCACCTTGAGCAAAATTTAAAATGATAAATAAGTATTTTGTCTCAGAATAAATGTGATAATTTCCAGGATATTTATATTGTATTTATTTACATATTTGGTTATCCACCGTGTTTACAAAATGCGGCTCAAGACCTGCTGACAGGACAGTTCACCAAAAACCTTTAGCGGTGCGTCAGTGACTCACGAAACCCACAGCCCAGACCAATACATGACCCGACTCTTTCCTTTCAGGTACAGTGCTAACTATAGTAATGAGAGTATTACATAACCCTGCTATTCAGAAAGGATGACTGACTGACAATGACGAATACGTTGAGAGTCAACAGTATTTATTATTGGAAAGGCGGGATGAATCAATGTTTCTCGACAATGACATCTGTATTTGCTGTCCTTTACAGTCCACCATCTGAATCTATACCCAACCATTTAGAGTGGTTTAGAAAACATTACACTCACATTTAAATTAGTTGTTGCCGTATTGTTCACATGCGCAGACTGGTTGGAATCCGGGTCTCATTTCCTCTGCACACTGGGTACTGTGCTTAGAAAAGGAGCCCTTGTTTCAGTTCAGTGGTATCTTGTTGTTTAACAGACATCCTTCAGGGGTTCTGAAGTAATCTTACTTGACTTCTGTGAGGGACCGTTGTATCCAGTCCATGGCCCCTAAATGCACTTGACTCAGAATGAGGATGCAGAAACTGTGTCACTGTGGCTATGTTCCGTCAACAGTGGCATCTTTTCATGTCTGTTGAGAGTTTACCAAGAAGTAGTCACACGTTGCACACAAATGTTTTTCTTTTCATATCAGCACTATACTGTGAAAATAAAAATAGCAATTGTTCACTATAAGCTCGCCAAAAATAGCTACTTGCTTAACCCCCTCTCTTCCTGCTCAGTAGTGCAGTATTCTTATTTTCTTGCTTTATGTATGTCATTATTGTCTTTAAAATAACGAGAATAGTAAATATTAATAAACAGCAGCTTAACCTTGCCTCAGTACCAGTGCATTTCCACATTTTGCAGTACATCCATTGAGCTCTACGTTGATGTTTCTATTTCCTGTGTTATTTCATAGCTTTTGTGAAGGTGGTGTGCATCTTCCCCTCTACAAATTGTGAGCTTCCGCCACACATATCAGAGAGACAGAGAAAGAGGAACTGAAAATGAGTGGAAGAGAGAGGGTCTTTTGATACTTCTTTAGTGGTACATCGAAAACTAATAGAGGGGGTTAAGTATTGATTCTGTTTGTATATGTTTTGCTTTTATGTACATTTAAAAATACATTTGGACGTTTAAACTTTTTTTAAACCCAGTGGCGGCCTTGTGCCTTAAACAATAATAAAAAAAAAAATCTTAAATATGGGCTATGTTTGCCCGGAGACATGGTTTATTTCTGAGATTCTGACCCTGATTTGATTCCAGAAGGTTTGATTTGATTGTGAAACCCAATAATATTGTCAGCTAGAATCTGTAATATCAACAAATATGATGTTGCAATACTCAGATATTTTCCATGTTTGCCATCTGATGTTTTAATGGTCTGTTACACAAAGTTCAGCAATTGTTTGATATAATACACGAGAGATTCCCCCAACAGGTACTTATCTTTCTATCTGTACTCACTCATGTCTGTGACAATGTACTAAAAGAGTCCAACAAAGCTTGCTAGGTCATATTTCACATAGTATTAATGTACAGAACCAGTTGTGTCTGACATACAGTGCATCCGGAAAGTATTCACAGTGCTTCACTTTTTCCACAATTTGTTATGTTACAGCCTTATTCCAAAATGGATTAAATTCATTATTTTCCTCAAAATTCTACAAACAATACCCCATAATGACAACATGAAAGAAGTTTGTTTGAAATCTTTGCAAATTTATTAAAAATAAAAAAACGAAAAAAATAAAAAAAACAAATAAATCACATGTACATAAGTATTCACAGCCTTTAACATGACACTCAAAATTGAGCTCAGGTGCATCCTGTTTCCACTGATCATCCTTGAGATGTTTCTACTACTTGATTGGAGTCCACCTGTGGTAAATTCAGTTGATTGGACATGATTTGGAAAGGCACACACCTGTCTATATAAGGTCCCACAGTTAACAGTGCATGTCAGAGCACAAACCAAGCCATGAAGTCCAAGGAATTGTCTGTAGACCTCCAATCTGGGGAAGGGTACAGAAAAATTTCTGCAGCATTGAAGGTCCCAATGACCACAGTGGCCTCCATCATCCGTAAATGGAAGAAGTTTGGAACCACCAGGACTCTTCCTAGAGCTGGCCGCCTGGCCAAAGCAATCGGGGAGAAGGGCCTTAGTCAGGGAGGTGACCAAGAACCTGATGGTCACTCTGACAGCTCCAGCGTTTCTCTGTGGAGCGGGGAGAACCTTCCAGAAGAACAACCATCTCTGCAGCACTCCACCAATCAGGCCTGTATGGTAGAGTGGCCAGACGGAAGCCACTCCTCAGTAAAAGGCACATGACAGCCCGCCTGGAGTTTGCCAAAAGGCACCTGAAGGACTCTCAGACCATGAGAAACAAAATTCTCTGGTCTGATGAAACAAAGATTGAACTCTTTGGCCTGAATGGCAAGCGTCATGTCTGGAGGAAACCAGGCACCACTCATCACCTGGCCAATACCATCCCTACAGTGAAGCATGGTGTTGGCAGCAGCATCATGCTGTGGGGATGTTTTTCAGCGGCAGGAACTGGGAGACTAGTCAGGATCGAGGGAAAGATGAATGCAGCAATGTACAGAGACATTCTTGATGAAAACCTGCTCCAGAGTGCTCTGGACCTCAGACTGGGGTGAAGGTTCATCTTCCAACAGGACAACAACCCGAAGCACACAGCCAAGATAACAAAGGAGTGGCTCCGGGACAACTCTGTGAATGTCCTTGAGTGGCCCAGCCAGAACCCGATTGAACATCTCTGGAGAGATCTGAAAATGGCTGTGCACCGACGCTCCCCATCCAACCTGATGGAGCTTGAAAGGTCCTGCAAAGAAGAATGGGAGAAACTGCCCAAAAATAGGTGTGCCAAGCTTGTAGCATCATACTCAAAAAGACTTGAGGCTGTAATTGGTGCCAAAGGTGCTTCAACAAAGTATTGAGCAAAGGCTGTGAATACTTATGTACATGTGATTGTTTTTTATTTTTAATAAATTTGCAAAGATTTCAAACAAACTTCTTTCACATTGTCATTATGGGGTATTGTTTGTAGAATTTTGAGGAAAATAATGAATTTAATCCATTTTGGAATAAGGCTGTAACATAACAAAATGTGGAAAAAGTGAAGCACTGTGAATACTTTCCGGATGCACTGTATCTCTATTTAAGGAGTGCAGGTCATCGCCTTTCACGTGCAACATAGATGCATTCACTCTTTTCAAACAAAAAAACAAAACAAAAAAAAAACCGAGCAGCATAAATTTTTTAAAAAATATTTTAATGCACCATTAATAAAGGGTCCAACGCATTAATACAAGAGAAATATTGCAAATAATATTAAAACTTTAAGTCAAATTAAAGGGGGGGGAGACAACAAAACCAAAAATAAGATAACTGAATGATAGGTATGTACAATTATATTCCTGCAATGGTAAGTAGGAAAAGGATGAACATATTTACAGACTAGAACCAGTGTGTTTCTACGAGAAACAAACACCTCTACAATATTTACATGTTATTCTTTAAACTTTTTTTTGTCCTTTTCAAAAAAAAAAATTATGGTTATGCTTCAGTGAATACATTTTTACTGAAAGACTGCAATAAATCTACATATTTTACAGGTCTTCATCTCAAAGGAAAAGAATGCTAGCAAGGCCCTCAAAGTTGAAAAAGGGAAGGGTGTAAGAGACATGTCAACTTTTCTGACATTTACTGGCAAAGAGCGAGAGAGACACCAATAATAAGAGAGGACAGATCAACATACATCACCCATTCTAGTTAATCTTCCTACGTGCTTTTATCTCTTGGGGGACTTGGGGACATCCAAATTGTTTTAGATTATGCACTTAATGCGGCACCATTTGCAAAACGCTAAACTTGGCTCTTTTAAATCTTTTATAAATTACAGATGAGACGGTATACATTTTTCAAATGTTCTTCGCCAGAGTAACTTGTCCCAAAGTAGAGTGCATGATCTCTAAAAATATCCTCTATTCTTCCACATTTCTGATGAACAAGTCTCAACTTCAATGGACCACAAAAATACAAAGCAGAAGAAAAAACAATTTCATCCTTTTATATCCTCTTGCTAAAATACTAATGTGCACATAATGAGCACAGACAAAAAAAGACTGCCTCACCCAACCTGTCCTCTTTATATGGCTAAAAACTATGGATGAATTAAGGAAAAATGGCTATCATTCATGTAAGGTATGTATTTAAATTATAGTTAACATGATTATTTCAACTTAAGAAAATAGACTAAAATAACCATGTACAATGTAACATATCGTAAATACTATATAGTTTTAGAATACCAGCACTACAGTCATGTTGGCAAGAGGGACATCTTTCATTAAGATCGTTCAGAATCAGAAATATCCCAGAGAGCGAGTGTGCCAGAACTGCTCCATATTAAAAATAGGCTGACCTGATTCTATACTGTTAATCTGAAGAGGGTACAGCAATAGAGTGCTCTGGTCTACATGAATGCATAAATTCACTGGAAAAGTGAGAAGAACAGGGATAGTAAATATACTACAATAACCAAAATCAGTACTCTCTCTTATGACTGGGGTGCAAAAGTCTTACATCCGTGTCTGTAGGTCTTTGTAAGTTGCCTTTGAAAAAGCCTCTGTTTTAAAAAAAACAAAAAACAAAAAAAAAAACACTTTAAGGGTGTTTGCCACTGTCAAATGTTGTGCATACATGAGCGGAATATATGTGTGCACAGTTATTTAATCAGCTTATCAGTTGTACTTCGAAGCATAGACCTTCGCGAAATGATATCACCAAACACAGCTGCATGTGGAAGAAATAAATTAGATAAGGGCCTGGTCAGGAACAGAAAACACTACTTTAGAGGTGAAGACAAAACTATTTTAGAGGTATAACTCAAGATGTTCTGGCAGTGCTGACATCCCAGTGACCCTGGGCTGTTTACAGCTGAACATTCAATCCAAGAACCCTTCATGGGAGACTGGGTGTGTCTCTTACAGTTAGACAGTCTGTATGTACGCATGTTGAAGAAACTTTTTTAGAGTTGGACCAAATGTTCTCGCATTACACTACCAACATCTGTGCGCTCAGAGAAAAGTAGCTTGTGGGCCGGCAAAGTTGATTGGCAAGGACTAGTTGAGGGTTCCTCTGCAGTTCTCTGTCCCACACAGGCACGGAATTTTATTCTCTTCAATAGGGAACTTGTAATCATATGTGATCTCCTCGTTCACACCAATAGGCTGCTTGGAGTATATGACTATTTTCTTCTGGGACTCGATGGTGATCACTTTGGCGTAGCAGTTGGGCTGTGAAAGTAAAAGTACATGAAACCGTAAATAAAACGATGAATAAATATGAACTTAATGCATTTAATTATGTTCCCTTGGAGACACTGCAGCAGGTCTTTGGAACTAAATATGGAATTATTATTTTGTTTTTTTATACCGTTTTCCTACAGAGCTCTACTGGGAATGTGCCCCCCCCCAAAAAAAAAAAAAGCAAGCTTATTGTATGGTTACTCTTGCTAGAGGGGATGATCACATAAGGTGAAATCATAAATTCCATTCACAGATGAAGTGAGAACAATACATGTCCTTTCTTGACTTTCACAAACAATGTAAAACAGAGCCACAGTATTACACTTTTAGGTGAAATCAATGTACAGTTGTGCGCAAAAGTTTGCATACCCTTGGAGAACTGGTAATATATGTACCATTTTTAAAGAAAACATGAGTGAGCAGGCAAAACACATTTCTTTTATTTCTTATGGGATTCATATTCAACTGTAGGTTATAACAGAATGGGACAATCCTAAAACAAAGCATGGCAACAAAGAAAAAAAATGAAATGACCCCTGTTCAAAAGTCTGCATACCCTTAGTTCTTAATACTGTGTATTGCCCCCTTTAGCATCAATGACAGCGTGCAGTCTTTTGTAATAGTTGTCTGAGGCCCCAAATTCTTGCAGGTGGTATAGCTGCCCATTCGTCTTGGCAAAATGCCTCCAGGTCATGCAAAGTCTTTGGTCGTCTTGCATGAACCGCACGTTTGAGATCTCCCCAGCGTGGCTCGATGATATTAAGGTCAGGAGACTGTGATGGCCACTCCAGAACCTTCACCTTTTTCTGCTGTAACCACTGGAGGGTCAACTTGGCCTTGTGCTTAGGGTCACTGTCGTGCTGGAAAGTCCAAGAGCGTCCCATGTGCAGCTTTCATGCAGAAGAATGCAAATTGTCTGCCAGTATTTTCTGATAACATGCTGCATTCATCTTGCCATCAATTTTCACAAGATTCCCCGTGCCTTTAGAGCTCACAAACCCACAAAACATCAGTGAACCACCACCATGCTTCACAGCGGGGATGGTATTCTTTTCACTATAGGCCTTGTTGACCCCTCTCCAAACATAGCGCTTATGGTTGTGACCGTAAAGCTCTATTTTGGTCTCGTCACTCCAAATTACAGTGTGCTAGAAGCTGTGAGGCCTGTTAAGGTGTGGGCATATTGTAACTGGGCTTTTTTGTGGTATTGGCGCAGTAAAGGCTTCTTTCTGGCAACTCGACCATGCAGCTCATTTTTGTTCAAGTATCGTCGTATTGTGCTCCTTGAAACAACCACACCGTCTTTTTCCAGAGCAGCCTGTATTTCTCCTGAGGTTACCTGTGGGTTTTTCTTTGTATCCCGAACAATTCCTCTGGCAGTTGTGGGTGAAATCTTTCTTGGTCTACCTTACCTTGGCTTGGTATCAAGATCCCTGAATTTTCCACTTCTTAATAAGTGACTGAACAGTACTGACTGGCATTTTCAAGGCTTTGGATATCTTTTTATATCCTTTTCCATTTTTATAAAGTTCCATTACCTTGTTACACAGGTCTTTTGACAGTTCTTTTCTGCTCCCCATGGCTCAGTATCTAGCCTGCTCAGTGCATCCACGTGAGAGCTAACAAACTCGTTGACTATTTATACACAGACACTAATTGCAATTTAAAAAGCCACAGGTGTGGGAAATTAACCTTTAATTGCCATTTAAACCTGTGTGTGTCACCTTGTGTGTCTGTAACAAGACCAAACATTCAAGGGTATGTAAACTTTTGATCAGGGCCATTTGGGTGATTTCTGTTATCATTGTGATTTAAAAAGGAGCCAAACAACTATGTGATAATAAATGGCTTCATATGATCACTATCCTTAAATAAAAGTCAGTTTTTTTTTGCATGATCAGTCATATTTTCAAAATCAATGCCAACATTTCACAATTTCTGCCAGGGTATGCAAACTTTTGAGCACATCTGTATGAAAGTCTCACAGTTGACTATTAACTGAGACATGATTAAGACTTGAGCTTCAACTACCATTATGGTCCATTTTAGGCATCATTTAAGGAACCTAAACTTTAAGCAAAAACAACTCTAATCCACCAGGCAGATCATCTATAATAATCTCTTTACATTCATCAGTGATTAACAGGCATGGATCAAATGGGTAGGAGAAACAGACTACAAGAGATAACTTTGATTAACCCTGCTGAACTTAACTGCAACTTTCCAGGAGCCTTTCAGTTTAATGCAAATTTTCTCTGATAATGGAACTACATGCTAGACGCATGCAGCTGTTCACAGTGGGAGTGGCAGCCATTTGCTTGTCAGAGGTCACATGCTTAAACCTAAAGAGATATTTGGACATGCATTTATTTCAATGAGTGTACTTACTGTGCAGCAGTGGTTAATAAATCGAGCCAAATTGCCACACTTTGTGGCATCAATGATGGTGTCATGGTCGACACGGAAAAGGTAGCTGCTTCCAATGCCTTCTTGAGCGTAGCGCTTCTCCCGATTATCAGCCACCATCTGGCAACACACAAAGTTTATTAAAACCAACACATAAAAGCATGTGACTTGAATAGGGTTGTGTCAATACAATCATTTATCAAAATATATTGTGCTATTTCTCACAATATTATATCAATATTTATGGTGTGTATTTTTGTGTGTGCATTCTAGGGGTGTAATGATCCATCGCTCTGGATTGATGCATCGATTAAATAACCAATGATGCGATGTCATCGATGCAGCACGTAAACATCAAAGTATATTTTTTAAGATGCACCTATATTTTGATACTAATGCCAGCCACATCCGTACGCATTTCGGACAGGGATGCATCAATCTTACAATATATATCTCACTTTATAAGCGCTAAATATGTTTCTCATGTGGGACACAGATGTGCGCGGTGTGATGGAAGCCTGAAGTTGCGTTCAGCACTATCTGTGCGCACGCATCAACCGTTCTTCCCTTGAATTGCGAGCTCTGGTGACAGGATAGCAAAGAGCAGCTCACATGTGCGATTAAATCATGCTTCAACCAAATTAGCAATTCAAACGGCTAAACAGCTGCAATATATTGAACAGTGCTGATGAGGGAAAGAGAAAACAGCTGCCCTGCCTCAACATCAATTACAAGACTTTTCACATATTCACATAAACACCCTTACTAACTTTTATGACAATAAACTGTAACAAAATTACAGATGTGGAAGATGTAGCCAAGAAAAAACACGGATAGCACATACTCCTGTCAGTGGGTATGTATGTATTTTGGATTGAAAGACTTAATTATTGAAGAGATGACAAATTGTCATTGTAGTGTTTACCTCATTCCACAAGGCAAATGAGCTGTCATCAAATGATTGATAATCAAATTTTTTTCAACAACTGAAGTACCTTTTGTTGTGTATGTCCCAATTTGAATACTGGATTTGCACTTTTCAGAGAGCTCAAAATATTCAAAATTATATTTTGGATGCATTTGAGAGATAATTTGAGGCTTCAGCAAACATCGGATCGTTGGCTAAGTGAATAAATATAAGATCGTATTGTGATGAAACTTGCGATTTACACACCTAGAGCATTCAGAAGCAGCAGGTCGTCTAATAGGCAGAAACTCTGAAACTGGCTTAGTTTAAAGGGGTATAATTTAATTATATTTACCCTTTTAAAATTAAATTTACATTATTTAAAAAATGTTTTGATCATTAACAATGGCGATCCACTTATGATATCATGATGCATCACAATGTATTGAATCGTGATGTGTGTATTAGGGATGTGCACGGATAGTCATTATTTTTGGTTAACCATTCTTCACGCCTGTTTTCGAATACCAAAATCATTATTCAGTTATTCTACACGTGGAATAGAGGTCTTCAACTTGAACAGAAGCCAACGGGACCTAGGCTTTGGGCCAGGTTCAAGTCAGTTTTTCAAGGATAGGGCAAGTTTGGGGTCATTCAAAAATGTTCTAGGGTGCGTCTGCGCTGTTTTTCTGAAAATGTGTTGGGCGGACATCTTTAACCATTTACCACATCTAAGTTCAGTTTGTAAAGAGGACTTCATGGGACTGTTACATATGATTCCAGATTTTTTTTCACTACGTTTCAGCACTTGATACAGTTGAATTCAGAAGTTTACATACACTTAGGTTGAAGTCATTAAAACAAATGTTTTGTTTGTATAATATTTAAGGATTTTCCATTATACAACAATCACAAATCAAAGAAGAAAAACTAAATAAAAACCAAAAACAAACCCAGAGAACAACCTGGGCATATTTAAGAAAGTATTGAGATATGCTACTAAATCAGTAGCACAGCATATCTTAGCACAAGCACTCAATAAGAGGTGGGCAGCACCCTATGTGCTTCGTTGCCGGTCAGGGTCAGCATTGCACTGGGCAAGGTGATCCAGAAATGGCTGCCATATACCAGAGAATTTATCAAGGTTACCTATTATGCCATATTCCGATATGTATTTCAGATACTCTCTCCATGTGTAATTTACCAATGAGCTCACTCAACCAGGTCTTAAACTGAGGGACAGTATTTGACTTCCAGAGCCTTAGAATTACCTTCTTGGCAGTAACCATTCCATACATAATAGTGCTTTGCACTGTGGTTTAGTAGGCAAAGAGAATACCAAAATAATGCAATCTCTGGGTCAGGTTCAAACATACAGCCATACATGTCAGAAAACCACTTGAATGTGTCACACTAGAAATAGCAGAGTTTTGGGCATGTCCAGAAAAGGTGGGTCAGAGAGCATTCAGCAGATTTACATTGGTCACACAAAAAAAGAGATGGTGGGAAAAATTCTATGCAATTTAGTTTTTGAATAACGAAGTCTATGCATCACCTTGAATTGGATTAATTGATGCCTGGTATTAATAGAACAAGATCGGATTCTGCCAAGGCTCTCCTCCCTAACATCATCCCCAATCTGTATACTCAGTTCCTCCTCCCAAGCATTTTTTAGAGAATACTTGGCATAATTCACTTTTTTGGAAAATACATTTACAAAGTCTGAAACCAAGTTTTTGGAGTCAGGTGGGCCCAACAAAAGCTTATAAATCCTTCTTTCTTTAGGGAGAGACTAAAAGTTAGGCACCGAATGATGTACATCATTTCTAATCTCTAAGTGTTAGAAAGAAATGTTTCGGAAATGTTTTTTCACTGCGTAAATAAAGCAAAATGTTTATTGATATACAAATCTTTCAAAGTGACTATACCTTTTAGCCTCTCACTGTCAAAAGTTGCATCCGAGATGGATCGGGGGGGGGGGGGGGGGTTGTGATTGTGATATACTGGAGTGTGAACAGAAGTGCCAGGCAGTCTGCAGCCCTTCTTAATTTGCTGCCATATTTTCAAGCAATTCAAAATGATTAAGTTGTCCACCTTAATGGTTGCAGGCAATCTGGGTGTTGAAAAAAGGAGTGCTGAAAGTGAGCTGTTTTTGACAATTCTTTTTAATGGCAACCCAGGGGGGAGTATCGGTAGGGATTTCCATTCTGTAATCTTCCTGCCAGTAGACATGGACCCTTGCATTCGCTGCCCAGTAATAATGCAAGAAGCACAGGAGCCCTAGTCCACCTTTCTGTCTTGGCTTTTGTAAATGTATTTTTGATATTCAGTGAGCTTTAAAGCCCCTGATAAAAGGCATGATTACTGAGTCCTTGTTAGAAAGATGGGTAGGTTTTGAAAGAGGTACAAGAATCTGGGCAGAGAGATCATTTTGATGGCATTTATATGGCCCACCATAGAAAGAGGAAGGGTCCTTCATTTGTCAATATCCCACTTCAGTTCTTCCCCTCTCTGAAGAAAATTCATCTTAAAAAAATATTGTTTTTGTTTTTTTGGCAGAACTACTCCGATTTAATTTTAAAGGGGAGATTGTGCAGAAATCTAGTGTTAAGATTGGCACTCAAGGGCATAAATTCACTCTTCTGCCAATTAATTGTATAACCAGGGACTTCACCAAAATACTTTATATGATCTAGCAAAATGTGGATAGACTGCTCAGGATGCAATAAGAAAAGAACAACGTCATCCGCATATAGGGAGATGTGATAGTCTATGTTCCCTAATTGTACAGATTCAATAGATGGATGATTCCTAATACTAATTGTGAGGGGCTTGATAGCGACTGCAAAAAGCACCGGGCTGAAGGGACAGCTCTGGCATGTCCCACGATGTAATAAAAACGATTTTGATCTTTCCTGGTTTGTGAGAATGGAGTAAGTTGGGTGAGCATACATTGTAACTCTACGTCTAAGCAAAGAGCAGCCACCTTACACTTATGAAACATTATGTTCATTAATCTTCTAAAGTTAAAAAATCTATTATGGATAAAGCCTGTTTGGTCCGCCTGGAGAATAGATGAAATGTATTTATTTAATCTGTTTGCTAACAACTTCGTAAAGATTTTAATGTCAGAGTTCAATAATGCAATAGGATGAAAAGATGAAGGCTCAGTCTAGTCCCTACCCTCTTTTAGAATTAATGGAATATTGGCTTCATATAATGTGCCAGGAAATTTCCAGATTCTGAATGAATAAACACATCCTCAACAGAAGGGGAGCCAACTCCCCAGAATACTTTTTGTACAGTTCAATACCAAAACCATCTGGGCCTGCTGTCTTGCCACTGGGAAAGGATTTTATAGCATCGAAAATCTCTGGAATAGTGATGTCAGAGTTTAAGGCCTCTCAGGCAGCATCGCTCAACTTAGGGAGATTCAAATGTCCCAGCCAATCAGAAATGTCCCCTTTTGCCTTCGACGTGTATAACTGTTCATAATATTCTCTAAACAATAATTTATACCCTTAGGATCAATAACTATGTCCCCAGATTTTGATGTGATTTTGTGTATAGCTCTATTAGCTTGTAAGCCTCTAAGCTGTCAAGTCAGTAACTTATGGGGCTTTTCCCCCAGCTCAAAATGTTTTTGACTTATCTTAAAGAGTTGATCCCATACCTGGCCAGATAAACTGGTGTTATATTCATACTTCAGTTTAAGAATATTCTGTAAGATGGAAGGGCTGGCGGAAGATATATAGGTGGGTTCCAACTGAGATAATTCACTTTCAATTTCTAAGAGGCAAAGATTTTATCGAAGATACAAAAGAAATGTTATGTCCACTAATCACGGCCTTAAAAGTTTCCCACAAAGTGGAGTCTGTGTCATCCGAGTTGTCATTGGTCTCCAGGAATTCCGAAATCTTGAGGGAAGGACAAAAGCGCTAGTTATACTGCTGCTGCTTATGGTTAAGGTCGAGAACCAGTGAGGTCAGAGAATGATCATATTAAAATATTGTGATAATTTGAAGCGATAACATTAGATATCAGTTTAGAGTTGAGTAAGAAATAATCTATTCTCTAAAAGGACTCGTGTCTTTGTGAGAAAAAAAAAAGAAAAAAAAAAGAAAAAAAAAAAGTTGTCTCTATCTGTGGGATACCTCAGTCTGCAAATATCAACCAGATTCGTGGAAGTCATTAGGTTATTTAAAGCTGTGGAAGCAGAAGGCAGTTGGCTTATTTGGGCCGACCTGTCCAAAAAATTATCAAGCACACAGTTAAAATCACCACCTATAACCACAGGTGTATCAGAGAGATCAGACGGTAAATTAAATATCTTACTAAAGAAAGTTGGGTCATCAAAGTTTGGTCCATATACATTGAGGAGTGTAACAAGAAATTAATATATGTAGCCAGTTACCAGGACATATCGGCCATTTGAATTGCTCACAGTGGAAACATGTCTAAATGTCTAAAAGCACTCCTCGTGCTTTACTGGAGAACGTGGACTGAAAGATCTGGCCGACCCAGCTGCATCTAATCAACTTCTCTTTTGTGGGTGTGATGTTTCTCTTGCAAGTACATGACATCAGCAGACAGAGATTTTAAATGGGTAAACACTTTAGCTCGTTTTTGAGCACATTCCAGGCCACGCACTCCAGCTGGTAAACAAAAATGCTGCCACTCCTAGGAGGTAAACTAGGATGCATACCGAGTTTGAAAAGAGCCAATGTACACACTTGTAGAACACTGATAAGAGTAAAACAAAGAAGAACAATAAAAATATTACCCCCGTCCCACTTTCCCAAACAAAGTGAGAGAGCACACATTTCACAGATTCACTTAGGGGTTGCCGGACCATCGGAACAGCTAAACTGCAGCTAAATTAACAAAAGAGCCCTGCTGCTCCCTCTCCAATAGTATGAACAGATGCTTATAAACAAGAAAAACGGTCATGCAAATGTCCCAATCTGAGTAATTGCAGAATAAAAAGTCACATACCAGAATATGCCATGCCGGCGTATGGTTAATTAGTGTTCAAGTCAGAGACTCAGTAAAAGCCACAGCTTCACCGGAGAAGAAAACACCTTATCAGAGGTACCATGGGTGACGCACAGTCGTGCCAGTCAAATGAAGCCCCTCCTCATGCCGGCATCCCGGAGTCATTTTCGGACATAGTCAAAAGCCTGACGCTGCTTCATTTTCTCTGCCAGGAGGTCAGGAAAGAAGTGAATCGGTCTGCCTTTGTAGCGCAGATGAAACTGCTGGCGAGTCAGTAGTAGTAGTAGTATACTTTGTTTTGAAATTATGAATCCGAGCTATCATTACGCGTGGTCTCGCAACTTCTCCGGAGAGCTCCCCCCAGTTGGTGTGCTCGATCCACATCCAGCAACCTGAGGAAGTTGCTAGCACCCAGCAGGTCAGGGGTGAACTTCTTCAGGAACTCTGTCGGGCGCCCGTTCTCGATCTTCTCAAGTAGGCCAACAATTTTGATATTCTGCCGCCTGGAGCGAGCCTCCAGGTCGATCACTTTCAGGTGGAGAGCTATGTTCTCTGACCGTATTTTCATGCACGAGTGAGAGGCGGCAGTCATAGTTGGAGCTAGCCCTTTCCACCTCCTTTATTCGGTCCCCGAGGCTAAACAAAGGTGCTTGGGTAGATGCCAAAGATGCCTTTAAATGGTCAAATCGATTGGACATCGTCTTGTTCATACTCCTTATTGCATTAGAAGATTTTTGTAGATTCCGCGTCAGCCTAGTTACCAGACTCCAAGGGTACAGCGGCCTGCTCTGTTAGCTCTGAGGGCAGTTGACCATCAATCTCATTTGAGGTTTTATCCAGCTTCTTTCGCCCTTTGGCTGTCATTCTGCATCTCTTAGGTGTAGAGAATGGGTAATGCCAGCAAAATAATTTAACATTAAGTGAATGACCAAATTATCTGGAATATGAAGAGGAGCACAGAAAAACACTTCTACTCCATACGGTGCATACTGATCCGATAGAAAATATGTGGGCAGAACTGAAAAAGTGTGTGCGAGCAAGGAGGCCTACAAACCTGACTCAGTTACACCAGTTCTGTCTGGAGGAATGGGCCAAAATTCCAGCAACTTATTGTGAGAAGCTTGTGGAAGGGTACCCAAAATGTTTGACCCAAGTTAAACAATTTAAAGGCAATGCTACCAAATACTAACAAAGTGTATGTAAACCTCTGACCCACTGGGAATGTGATGAAAGAAATAAATGCTGAAATAAATAATTCTCTCTACTACTATTCTGACATTTCACATTCTTAAAATAAAGTAGTGATCCTAACTGACCTAAGACAGGGAATGTTTTCTATGATTAAAATGTCAGGAATTGTGAAAAACGAAGTTTAAATGTATAACCCCCTGGCAAAAAGTATGGAATCACCACACTTAAGAGGATGTTCACCCAGCTTTTTTACTTTACAGCAAATAAACAAATCATAGAAATGACACAAAACAATTTTTGTTTAATAGCTGAACATTCTGGCTTTGTGAAACATCCCTCAAACAAATTAAATTACATTAATTAATAGCATATGTTTTTCCAGAACAAGTAGAGGAAAACATTATGGAATCACCTTGTAATTTGCATTTCTAAAACAAATACCGGCACAAGTCTAAAAATGCATATTAGTCTGCAGTTAAAAGAGAGTGCTTACAGACCTTAACAAGCTGTTGGCTAATTGAAAGGAAACATGGCCCCAACAAGAGAATTGTCAACCGAAACAATGGAAAGGATTATAAAACTCCAAGGAGGAAATCCAACATGGAGTGTGGCAAAATAAGCCGTGTCTAAAATTTGGTGAAAGTATAAACAAAATGGGAAGGTTATAAAAGCAAAACATACAGGTAGACCAAGGAAGACGCCAAAGCATCAGGATAGAAAACTCAGGGCAATATGCCTTGAAAATAGAAAATGCACAACAAAACAAATGAAAAACAAATGGGTGGAAATAGGAGTCAATGTTTGTGACAGAACTAAGAAATCAGCTGAATGAAATGGGATTTACATATAGAAAAGCCAAAAGAAAATCAACACTAACACCTAAACAGAAAAAACAAGGCTACAGTGGGCTAAAGAGAAGCAATCATGGAGTGTGGATGATTGGATGAAAGTGATATTCAGTGATGAATCACAAATCTGTATTGGCCAAGGCGATGATGCTGGAACTTTTGTCTGGTGCAGTTCTAATGAAACATATAAAGATGACTGCCTGAAGAAAACAATCAAATTTCCCCAATCATTTATGATATGGGGTTGCATGTCAGGTAAAGGACCAGTGGAGATGGCAATCATTACCTCAACAGTCAATGCACAGGTGTACATTGAAATTTTGGACACTTTTCTCATTCCATCAATAGAAAATAGGTTTGGTGATGAAGAAGTCGTTTTTCAGGATGATAATGCATCTTGCCACAGAGCAATGAGTGTAAAAGCTTTTCTTCAGGAAAGGCATGTCAACTTAATGACATGGCCAGCAAACAATCCGGATCTCAATCCGATTGAAAATTTATGGATTCCATATTTTCTTCCTCTACTTGATATGGAAAATAATATAATTTAATTTGTTTGAGGGATGCTTCAGGAAGCCAGAATGTTCAGCTATTAAGCAAAAAAAAAAAAAAAAAAAAAAAAAAAACCATTGTGTCATATCTGTGATTTGTTTATTTGCTACGAATTAAAAGCTGGGTGAACAACCTCTAAATGTGGTGATTCCATAATTTTTGCCAGGAGTTGTATTTGCCTTAGGTGTATGTAAACTTCTGACTTCAACTGTAAATGGTAAGCCAATGTTTTTTAACTTTTGCTCTGGTGTGCAGACAATTCCACAAGTTAAATGCTACACCATTTAAAAATCAAAGCATCCCGAGGAGGTAAATAAACTGCAGCAGAGAAACTTCACATGACAATAATAGCGTTCGCTGGAAATGTGAACCTTCCTGGGCAGAGCACATATCAGGTTTGGCACTTAAATTACATATTTTCCATTGGTTAAGAACATGGTTAAGTTTGACTTTTTCATGAAGATCTATGTATTGTGCTATTTAGTCTCAAAGCTCAGAGTGGATTTTATTCTCTGCTATTTTGAGTAGTGTTTGACGCATTTCCATTGCAATAAATGTTCTTTATTCCCAAATCCAGACTCCAGATGAATAGCTGAAAAAAAAAGTTTGTGAACCCTCGTGGTTAAACAAATTTTACAAACGGTTACCATGCACATCCCTAGTGTGTTTTGCAATGTGTACTGTATTGTGAGGTAGCTGATGATATCCAGCCCTAAATGCAAGATCACTGCTGTATTTCTGAAGGTCTGTTATGTAATAACTGTCATCAGATAGTCAGATAGTAAATAACTTATTAGGTGTAACTTCTACTTCAACACAAAGTACCAAAAGAACAAGTTAACACTATATAGCGTGAAGAGATTACGTTGCTTACCTGTCTGATATTCTGTCCCACATATTCAATGACCATCTCATCTGCGGCAATGGGTTCCATGGCAAAAAGGCCCCATTCATGGATACGACTGCGGCCAAACCTCAGCTTCTTCTTACGGAACTGCAGGGAGAGGATATAAAAGCATGAAAAATATGTAACCACTTATGTAATTGTGGCCTCACTCTAACAGGCTAAGACAAGTTGCCAAGTAGGACTGCATAAATGAAAAAGTGAAAACAATAATTGGTAATTCAGAAGTAACTAGAAGGCTCACATTAACTAGATGTCAGTGTAGATGTACACTGCAAGCGACATGACAAAACTAGAATGCTCCTGTTACAACCAATTTCTGCAAGCGAAGTAAATATAACATTTATTCTGCAGCTTAGTTGATGGGAGTGTCGCTGACAGTCCAGAAGTACAGATCAGTGAGCTCACACTGAATAGCAACCTGAAACAAAGTGTAAACATGCAATATAGACAGCTTCATTGATTACAATGGGAGCATTCTAGGTTTGCTGTGTCACTTGCTTGCTGTGTATCATATATTCATAATTATAATAATTATGTTTTTGATGCTGATAAGAGAACCAATGTGAAGTTGAATGTGAAGAACACATTGTCTTGATTTATGGATGTATAAAACAGCAATAAAGTAACTCAGAAACAATTAACAACTTGTTACTAGATCTGAATATACAAGGCAAGCAGTTGCTCTAAACAAAATAAGGATTTTTATGTAAATTCTATTATTTGAAATCATGATTACATTACCAATATCAACAGAAAATGATCAATATTAACATGTATTCATTGAGTAGATGCTTTTATCCAAAGCTACTTTGACAAATTAGGAATGCAATATACAAAAGCGATTTATCCAAGGAGGAAATAACACGGTAAGTGCTGCAATACTTATATACAAGAAATAAGTTCCAAAATTGCTCAGAAGTACAGGCCAGAGTAGAGATAAGTGAGAGAGAATTGTGAACAATTTTAAAAATAAATAAATAAAATTTAGTGCAGGTTAACAGCTTCAACAGGTTAACCATGAGTGCCACTTGGTTTTAAAAATTGGTGGGGGTGAGGGAGGGGGGTAACATCAGGAAGTGGTGAAACTCATGAATATTAATTTTGTTTTGATTTTGATACTTTAAGAGCTCCAATAAATATTTCACATAATTAATTTGATAACTTGATCCGTACATCTGGCACTGTCAGTACTGGGATTTGGTTAATCAGTGGATAAATAAAAGGATCAGTAAATTTAAGCCAGAATGACTGATTAGTCTCATGGTAAAAGCTTTTGCCTCCAGTACAAGGTGTTCCGGGTTCTAATCTGCCCTAATAAAACGTTTAATTTTAATAAACAAAGAGTGCATCTGTAGGTCACTGGATGTATATTATGAGCAGGGACAAATCTGTTTGCGTTTCTTTTTTTTGCGATTAACTGGAAATGAGTGCGAGCTGCAGCGCCAGTAGAGAGAACATCGCCACCCCCTGTCACTCAATGCCACTGTTAACAGCCGCAACATGCACTCATTATGACATTAAAAAGAACAACCTGAATGAGCCAAAAAAAAAAAAAAAAGTCTTGCATTCAGATGACATTTACAAGTAGGTGTGAAAGTCATCCTAGTTACCAGCCCAAATATACAATGAACACTATTATTGTTGAGTTAAACTGACCATAAAATGTATTTCTACAGCAGAAAGCACATACACCCAGGGTAAGTAATCAGTGCAACATTGTGCGACTGATTAAAAGCTTGCTTCGCAGTGAAAAAGAGAACAGAACAAAGGCCCATAGAGTAGTATATATGATTTACTACGAATTATTTTGAAAAGGGTGAACATTTATTTTGTTTGGTTTACTTGACAAAAACCTGGACGGTATTCTTTCCATCACTCCTCAAGAGGCCATTAAAGCCTAGTGTACACTACATGACTCAAGCTCGTCTCCTTTGATGTTTTGAGTCGGCAACTGGTCTGCAATGAAAAGTCTCACGACGAACGGTCTTGTTGTGTGCACATTCCTGTGAAAGGCTGAGACGAGTCCCAGACGCTACGACAGATTTCAAACCAGCTAGATATCTAGACGTCTTGTCGTCAGGTGTGCGCACTGTCCCAACGAGCAAAAGACAGATAGTGAGGCACAGCCAATGAAATATAGAGCGCAAGGTGAGAGCAACATACTAAGAAACAGAAGACAAAAAAATAATTCGAAAATAAAAGAAAACTTCTCCCAAATCTCCCTACCCGCTGTTATTATTTTCAGCTGTTTTTCTTATGTTTTTCCTTTTGCAAATAGAAAAATGGGCACACGCCATTCTTTTATGGTTGTTGAAAGAGAGAAAGTTATTGGGTAGCAAAAAAAAAAAAAAAAAAGTAGTAAAATAAACCATCACCCAGATCTCCTTACTTGCTGTTTTTATTATTTTCAGCTGTATTTTTTTCCTTCAAATGGTGCCAATAAGAGCACAAAACGGGTGAGATCCGTTCTTTCAAGTTTGTAGATATGTTATCAAGAATAAACTGTGAGAGTTTGTGAATGAATTTCGTCATCTTAATTTTAAGATGCAATTTGGGCGATCCGTTTGAAACAGGACGACGCTAAAGAGCTGTAATGGCCGGTTTTTCACCGGCTATTTGCAGATTTAAAGGGGAACAAGTGTACGGCCTGAAAATTTTAATAAGTGAATGCACAATAGGGACATAGATATGAGTAGCTTGCACATTAGAAGCTCAATTACAGGTACTGCACTAAAATAACTCAGAATTCAGCTCTAAACATCATGTTTGCAAAAAATAAAGAGAAACTGTGTGTTTCTTTTACTTTTTTGTGCTTTGTTATCATTCAGTAATATACAGATGTAATGATTGATGTATATTCTCATGAAATCAGAGACTCTCTCCTCGAAATCCGAACACAAATGGTCAAAAGAGACGACCTGGTGTAACGGTGCTGTGTCTCGCTTGTACATTTGTGATCGGATCACCCAAAACGCATCTCAAAACACATAATACTAGTGTACACAAGGTCTCAGTCGGGGACGAATGGTTGTGTAGTCGATACACTACAATCCAGTAGTGTTCACACCAGCACGACGAAAAACAAGACTGTAGGCACAGAGTGCTGACTGCAAGTCATGTAGTGTACACTTGGCTATTAAAAAAGGACTGAGAAACAGCCTTTATTTCAAATTCATCAACTTAATGTGAAAGGGCATGCCAAGTATACCAACTGCCAGTCCTGCTGATAAGGCTCTGGTTTAAAATGTCACTGACACAGGAGTCAGCAGTGTTTATAATCTTGCTTAAATTACTCTATTGCTCAGCTAAAACATCAAAGAGTGAGAAGGTAGTCCAGTAAAGAGAGAACTGCCATCTGAATCTACCTGTCCAAGTTACTAAATGCCAGACAATATAAGGGTATCATACTTACGTCAGACATTAAATAAAATAATAGGAATTCTTATTTGAAAAAGCTGAGGGGTGTTAGGAAAATGGAGAGGTCACTGTAATCAGTGCTGTTAGCACGATCAAGATCACTGTCGAGTGAATGAACTGAGGAAATTTACCTTCAGCTGGTTCAGTTTCAAGAGGTCTGAATCCATCACTGCTTGAGTGCCGATAGCACTGAGGAGGCGCCGCTGTTCTGAGCGCCTTTCAGACAGCAGACGATTGGAGCCCTGTAATTGAGAAAGATAGGGAGGGATGGTCAGATAAATAAAAACTACATGACATACACTATATTGCCAAAAGTATTCGCTCATCTGCCTTTAGACACATATGAACTTAAGTGACATCCCATTATTAATCCATAGGGTTTAATACGACATCGGCCCACCCTTTGCAGCTATAACAGCTTCAACTCTTCTGGGAAGGCTTTCCACAAGGTTTAGGAGTGTGTTTATGGGAGTTTTTGACCATTCTTCCAGAAGCGCATTTGTGAGGTCAGACACTGATGTTGGACGAGAAGGCCTGGCTCGCAGTCTTCGCTCTAATTCATCCCAAAGGTGCTCTATCGGGTTGAGGTCAGGACTCTGTGCAGGCAAGTCAAGTTCTTCCACACCAAACTCGCTCATCCATGTCTTTATGGACCTTGCTTTGTGCACTGGTGCGCAGTCAAGTTGGAACAGGAAGGGGCCATCCCCAAACTGTTCCCACAAATTTGGGAGCATGGAATTGTCCAAAATCTCTTGGTATGCTGAAGCATTCAGAGTTCCTTTCACTGGAACTAAGGGGCCAAGCCCAACTCCTGAAAAACAACCCCACACCATAATCCCCCCTCCACCAAACTTCACAGTTGGCACAATGCAGTCAGACAAGTACCGTTCTCCTGGCAACTGCCAAACCCAGACTCGTCCATCAGATTGCCAGATGGAGAAGCGCGATTCGTCACTCCAGAGAACGCGTCTCCACTGCTCTAGAGTCCAGTGGCGGCGTGCTTTACACCACTGCATCCGACGCTCTGCATTGCACTTGGTGATGTATGGCTTGGATGCAGCTGCTCGGCCATGGAAACTCATTTCATGAAGCTCTCTATGCACTGTTCTTGAGCTAATCTGAAGGCCACATGAACTTTGGAGGTCTGTAGCGATTGACTCTGCAGAAAGTTGGCGACCTCTGCGCACTATGTGCCTCAGCATCCGCTGACCCCGCTCTGTCATTTTACGTGGCCTACCACTTCTTGGCTGAGTTGCTGTCATTCCCAATCGCTTCCACTTTGTTATAATACCACTGACAGTTGACTGTGGAATATTTAGTAGCGAGGAAATTTCACAACTGGACTTGTTGCACAGGTGGCATCCTATCACAGTACCACGCTGGAATTCACTGAGCTCCTGAGAGCGGCCCATTCTTTCACAAATGTTTGTAGAAGCAGTCTGCATGCCTAGGTGCTTCTTTTTATACACCTGAATTCAATTATTTGGATGGGTGAGCGAATACTTTTGGCAATATAGTGTAGTTATGCTCAACAGAGTAACACAAGGGCAAATAATAAAAGTCCTTTAGTCAAGTAATCTATTTGAAATAATACTTGATTCCAACATAAAAATATAAATTTGAAGGTGAAGTATGTAATTTAGTAATTATAAAAAAATGTAAAAAAATCCTATCCTAGCATCACCAGAGTCAAAAGTTTACGTGTAAACACTGCGACCCTGTCGCACTATCAAAACATTGGTCTGTTGGTTTGCGCATCCCAACCAGCCCATCAGAGTAACTGTGTCTGAACCAGTGGAGAGTTTGGGGTGGGACTATATGTTTGTCCAACCACTGGCAGGCTTAGGTAATGTTCAGGAAATTTGTTTGAAAATTGCAATTCCATTTGGTTATGCTAGTGCTGCAGAAATTACACACTTCAGCTTTAAATTCGACATATTATCTTCCCAATCAAACAAACTATGAGTCAGTCTTCAAATACAAGTTAAATGCATAGCGGCATTTCCATAATGAAAAGGGAGCTTACTGCTGTGTCATAGTCTCCAACTTCCTGCACAGTCACTGGTTGGTCTAGTTCGAGGTAGACATCTTTCTCTTTGCGGCTGATAGCATAGTAGCCCTCACTGCGAGCACAGCCTGTAACATGCTCTCTTAGCTGCCCAGCCGCCGCCTTCTTTTTCCGCCGAGGGTTTGGGATGTTGGTAAGTGCAGGCAAGAGGTTAAGGATCAAAACATGGGGAAATCACCAACTGAGAAAGCCTTGTGTAAATGAAGCTAGTTTCAAACTAAATATTTGTTGTAAAAATGATCTTTAACCTCTGTTGGTCTGTACAATGTAATGTTTTACACAAGTAACAAAAACAGCAAATGTTGTGTAGACACAAACACCTTTTGGTGCCTCTCACCAATCTCTTTTCTTTAGTTTTACTTTTTTCAGCATTAATCTTAAATTATTGTCAGCCTTTCATCATTTCCTCATCCCATTTGTAAAGAACATTTACAATTTAATTAAAAATATACATACTTTTGCTGGCACATATTAAAATACATTGCTAAAAATAAATAAATGTATCATTTCTGTAGAGCCCTGAATCTCTTTCTTAAGCAGAGGTAAGGATATTGGTATGAGGGACCCAGTGTGTGTCGTTGAGCCAGTCAGTTCCACGGTCATCTTGCAGCAGTTTCTCATAGGTGCTCATGAGGAGCCTCATATCTTCCTGGTCCAGGCCAGTGTTCCAAATGTCATACAAGATGGTCATCTGCTCAAACTCGCTGCGGTTCTTGTAAGTGGGACGTGGTGCAGGAGCCGGTATGTGCAAGGTGGTGTGTTTGGGCTGCCGCTGGGTTGAGGGGGTCATGCCGGCCTCCTGAAGGAAAATACGCTCGCTCTTTCTAACCTCTTCCTTCTCAAAGTCCACAGATCTGTCCAGACCAAAGTCAGAGTCTCCAGAGTCAGAGCTGGAGCTGGAAAGCTCACCAGACTCCAGTTGCTCAACATCCACATATTCCTCAAACTCCTGACAACAGAGAAAATGTCAAGAGGGAGAATAGACAATATGCACGCATATAAAGATGAAAGGGAAAAAAATTTTTTGACAGTAATTGGAAAACTTTTCAATATTACTTAAGGCAATTCTGTAATAAGGACTATGGAAAGCAGTTTGTGGAGTTCTGTGGGTTTTTAGGCTGTTATTTTGCAACAGCCTGAAATTTCTACAGGGTAACCCAAAGTGGTGAAATAATTGCATCAGGTGCTACATTTTGACAATGATTGGCTGTAGTCAACTAGGACGTAGACCATTGAGAAAATTTAAGTACTAAAATGTTGCAAACTGTATTGTATAAGGACTAATGCTGAGGAAAATCTCTCTGAAACATGCTTCCCAAACTTAAATTTTGATACACAAACTAGGGATATGCCGTACGACTAATTTCACTGCCGTTTAAATGAAAATTTTGAAGTCGACTAGTCTAAAAAGAAACCAAACTAAAAAAAAAAAAAATTTATGCAACCCATTTAAAATACTTAATCTATTCAAATCCAGTGCTAAATTCCACTGAATAGGGGCATTTATCTGCAACGTGCTTGTCTTGCATTATGATCATTGTACATTAAATATAGAACATGACACACCGATTCAACGTTAGCGAATATTTAACAGGCATATTTATTGAAAACAATTGAATGAATAGTGCAGGACCAATAGAGTCACCCAGCCAGTTCTAAACAGAATTCACCAAGTAAAAGTTACTTAACATATTAAAACAGTCAGGACATTGTTGAAAATAATTAACAGGTAGGCCAAGCAAAATCTACGAGAGAAAAAATAATGCACTGAAAAGTTGCGCGTATTTCACGACGTGCAGTCGTGCATTAGCCATTGATCTAATATGACAGCTGTTCGGTAAAGAACGTTAACCAATTACAGTTACGTTTTTTTTTTTTTTTTCCCAATTTGGAATGCCCAATTCCCAATGTGCTTTTTAAGTCCTCGTGGTCACGTAGTGATTCACCTTGGTGGCGGAGGACAAATCCCAGCTGCCTCCACGTCTGAGATCATCAACCCGCACATCTTATCACATGGCTTGTTGAGCGCGTTGTCCCGGAGACACAGCGCATGTGGAGGCTTCACGCCATCCACCGCGGCATCCACGCTCAACTCACCACGCGCCCCACTGAGAACGAACCACATTATAACAACCACGAGGAGGTTACCCCACGTGACTCTACCCTCCCTTGCATCTGGGCCAATTTGGTTGCTTAGGAGACCTGGCTGGAGTCACTCAGCACGCCCTGGGATTCAAACTAGTGAACTCCAGGGGTGGTAGCCAGCGTCTTTACCACTGAGCTACCCAGGCCTCCAACAGTTACGATGTTTAAAAAAAAAAGTAGCTATAGGATAGAAAAAAATAGGCCTGTGATGTAGCCTAAAATAAACCTAATGTACTCTTAACATGACGTGCACACAGAATAAAAGGTAGTTTAACCCACTAAGCAGTCTGCATCTTGTTGAAAATAGCCTTAAATCAGCAGATTTTAAAACAGTAAATCTGCTCCAGATATCCACTTTTTTAAATAATATTTGTATTATTAATAATATGACAGTAATTTAAGTGCAGCCTCTGTAAAAATATAAAGCCAAATGTAAATCTGTAAAAATGTTGATCAGTTTAATGGGGGGAAAATATTATCCGACTACTAATTCCAGTGTCGACTAGCAGCATCAGAACCGTTTAGTCAACTAGTCTCACACATCCCTAAATTAAACGTAGTTAAACCACAGTTAGCTCCTAACAAAAAGTAGTATTTAAGAGGGCAATTTCAGCTTATATATATATATATATATATATATATATATATATATATATATATATATATATATATATATACACACACACACACAATATACATCGATCAGCTACAACATTAAAACCACCTGCCTAATATTGTGTAGGTCCCCCTCGTGCTGCCAAAAGTGCCAACCTGCATCTCAGGATAGCATTCTGAAATGCTAATCTTCTCACCACAATTGCACTAACTCAAAAATTAAAAAGATACTGTACACTCTATTTTGAAAACTGCAGAGCTACTATCACAGTACAAAAAAAATAGTTAAGGTAGTAGTACTGCTACTTCTAATTAGTTACTTCCTAAAACTGAACCTACATTACACCAATCCAACTCTCCTGATCAGTCTAGAACAATACTCACAGGTCAATGACAGTAATTCATTGCAACTGAATTTTCAGGCAGTGAGTTCTCTAATAAGGACCAGACAGGACCACAAACCTCTAATTTCCGTTTCCTCTGTTTCTTGATCTGTTTCTCCTTCTGTTTCTTGGTGATCTGCAGTTCCTCGTTCTCTTTATCCTTCCTACTCCTCTTTTTGCTTTTCCCTTTCATACGCTCTTCCATCTGCACCTCCCTAACAGATCCTTTCCTCCTGTGTGGAGGGCCGAGGGCTTTGGTCTGTGTCTCAGCCACATCCCTGGCTTCGCATAATATAGAAAGATCTCCGTACAGGGCCGCAGGCTGCCCCCTGTTTGCATGAGCTTCTTCAATAATCTCTTCTGGTGCTTCCTGAACACCATGCTGGTTGAGGTCTGCAGGGAGCAGGACAGTAGGGTCATGTTTCGTTCTCTTTTGAGGAGAGGTGAGGAGTGGCGGGGCAGGAGTTTTAGAGTAGTTGTGTTCCTGTTGAACGAATAGACCCTCTGGATCCTGGAGTGATTGGCGAGGGTGAGGGGAAAAGAAGTCTCCCTCTTCCTCCTCTAGCTTGTGCTCCTCTGCCTCATCTGAGGTTTCCGTCTCTTCGGAGTCGATGTCTGCCTCTGGGTCCATCTTCAACGCCACGTCAGCCAGCACAGATAGGTCAGGCTTAGGAGCAGAGGCCAGCTGCAGCAGGCTGGACACTCCCAGCTGCTCCCTGAGTTTCAGCCGCTGCTCCAACTCCTCTTCATTATCTTCCTCTTCGTCCTCTTCCCACAAAGCAGGATGCAGGAGGGAGGAGTGGCTGAGTGTCCGAGGGCGGCCACGTTGGCAAATCTTTTGCGTGGACGAAACAGGGACGGGGTCCTCATAGGCCATTTTGACCAATGAGGCGTGATCCAGTGGGAGGTTCTGGACCGTGAGACAGACAGGTGCAGCATGTGTTCTGGGTGAGTCTTTGCCCACCCCACGTTTGGAGGAGTTTTTGGGAGATGGAGTTTGTGGAGATGGAGGGGCAGCTGGACTCTTTTTGGGCTCATCAGGCCGCAGAGAACGCACAGGTGGAGAGACGGTAAGAATGGTGGAAGGGGAAGCAGGGGAGGCAAGGGCATTACCCTCGCTGGGACGAGACGCAAAGGGAAGGAGCATGGGTAGGGGCTTAGAGGTGGCAGGCAGAGTGGCTGCTGTGGGTGTGCTTACAGGAGAAGCTGAAGTGGGAAGGTTTGGAACTGGAGACTGTGAGGAAGGAGTGGGAGATAGAGACGGAGCAGAAGATGGTAGAATGGATGGCTTGAACTCGTTTTCTTCCATTGAAAAAGAAACAGTCTTGCGCCGTTTCTTGAGAGGGGGGAGGAGAAGGATAGGAGAGGAAGGACGGGGGTAAGGAGAAGATGGAGGCACAGCTGCAGCAGTTTTCTCTTCTAGAAAAGAGAATAACAAAATTTGAACGTAAAAATTAACACTTGAAAATTAAAATCAAGACCTTTAAACCCATGTATTTTCATTTTAGTTCCCTGATAACATCTTATCGAAATGGTGATAATTTTTTAACTGACCTGCTTTGACCTCTGTAATGGTCACTGATGATTGGTTCAGGCTTGCTTTGTCCCTAAAAGAGACACAAGACAAAGTTACATCAATGTATGTGTCAACTGATGCATCTTCCTTCATTGCTTCACTTTTCTCAGAGACATACTTTTCATCTTTGTCTGCATCCATAGCCATGCTGTCCACTGTAGACTCGTCCATTGTGTCCAATGATTCACTCTCTGCACCCTGCTCAACTTCTTCATCTTCCTCATCTGATGATGATGACGACGACGAGGATGATAATGAACTCTCAGAGGAGGATGAAGAAATGCTCTCATCATCACTGTCTGCACTAAGGGCTTCATCTGTGAAACAGAAGGCATGAGTAGAAGAGAAAATATAACTACATACATGTAGATCAAAAACGCACTGATCTACAAGATAAGATTGGATAAATAATTAAAACACTAAAGGTGCACATAGCAACATGAGCTAAAATAAACACAGCTCAAAAGAAAAACAAGATGACTCCTTACCTTCTGACTCAACCACTTTTTCACTGTCATCATCATCCTCCTAACCAGAAAAATTAGTTAACAGTTATAGAATGACAAAAACATGTCTAATCTCATCTGTTGGATGTTATGGGAATTACTCAAGCAGCAAAGAGGAAGTATTTTGGGGGTGAAAGACAAGGAGAGAAATGCCGCCATCTAGTCATTATTCAATGTAATACACCAAGTAGGAAAAAAAAAACACAAAGATCAAAGACCAGCAACATACATACAATGGCTTACAAACACTACAGAGCTTATCAACCTAAATCGCATTTTTGGCCGTCATAGGAATCTCAAAATGCACAGTGATGAGCTCAAAGAAAAAAAATTATTTATATCATTTTAGACATTATGGCGCATGGAACTGAGGGATAGCTTGTTCCTAAATATGTGGCCACTATTACACAGACACACCAAGAGACATACAGAACAACAAACAGATATATAGACACACAAATACAAACCTTTTCAGAGGAGGAGCCATTTGATGTTTCTTCTCCCTCGCTGTCCAGGTCGTACGGCTTGCGTGGCCTGGCTCGGTTCCTTCTGCGGGCTGCTTGTCTGTCTGCTGTCCGCCTTACCTCTGTTCTTCCTGCAGCAATGTCTGCAGATTTTCCCTGATAGGAGTCTACGAGAGAGAGAGAATACACAGAAAGGATATATATACACTACCGGTCAAAAGTTTTGAAACACTTGACTGAAATGTTTCTCATTATCTTAAAAATCTTTTGCTCTGAAGGCGTATGCTTAAATGTTTGAAATTAGTTTTGTAGACAAAAATATAATTGTGCCACCATATTCATTTATTTCATTATAAAACTAAAATGTAATAAATAATAAAAAAAAGTTTTTGAAATTGATGACTTGGACCAAATAATAAAGAAAAGCAGCCAATAAGTGCCCAACATAGATGGAACTCCTTCAATACTGTTTAAAAAGCATCCCAGGGTGATATCTTAAGAAGTTGGTTGAGAAAATGTCAAAAGTACATGTTTGGAAATTCTAGGCAAAGGGTGACTACTTTGAAGATGCTAAAATATACACAGTTTTGATTTATTTTGGATTTTGTTTAGTCACAACATAATTCCCATAGTTCTATTTATGTTATTCCATAGTTTTGATGACTTTACTATTATTCTAAAATGTGGAGAAAAAAAACCCAATTATAATAAAGAGTGTTTCAAAACTTTTGACCGGTAGAGTGTGTGTATATATATATATATATATATATATATATATATATATATATATATATATACACACACACACACACACACATACATACATAGAAAGAGGTTAGAACCAAAGTACAATTTATATAAACGTTTAAGAAATAATGCATGAAATGTATCTGGTCATAAGGCACAAAATATGAGCCATACCCTCATCTTCCTCATCAGGTGGAGTGGAAGGACTGGCTCTTTTCAGCTCACCACCTTCTTCAAGCTCCTGAGGCTCCTTCCTCTTCACCTGCATTACATATTCCTCATTAGTAAACAGCATTTTTCACGTCATAAAATACTTAAAATCATGTGTGCCAGTATGAATCCAGCATGTTTAGTAGGTGAGAAATAAGACCAAGTACCTTAAAAGAAGGCAAACGCAATGCTCCCCGCAAGGAGAAGCCCTCCATGCCTCCACTCTTGGCCCAGTCTACAAGAGACATGAGGGGCTCCCGAGGCCGGTTGGTCATCTTCTCATCTTTTTTTTCCTCCTCGCGCACTACTGACACTCCCCGCATGGACGTCTGGAATGGCTTAGCAAACAAGAGAAAAAGAGGTTGAAAAACTGCTGAAGAACACCTGAGGAGCAATTCATTTTCCAATTGTCCCTGAATTGTCAAAATTATTTTACAGAGATTGCTCTCACGAGAGCACTTTATTATACTTCAAGCATGACTAGAAATAATTACATTGACTTTTCAGATTTATAAATTTCCATGACTTTTCCAGGCTTGGAAAATTGCAATTTTATAATTTCTTTGTTTTCCATGACTGTGGGAACCTTGTGACTAAAAAAGATGAAAATACAACATCTGATTCGTTTTAGCCAATTATCATATAAAATATGCTTAGTGACTGACCTGTTACACCAGAGTGGGATAACCAATAATGTATCGTTCCACAATTTGAATTCAAATATTAAAACAAGACAAATACAAAGGTGAACTAAAAAATTATGAAAGCTACCTTAGCTTTCTGTTCCTTGCGGTCCCACCACTCATCAAAAGTGCCAAAGGCAACGTTCTCTACAATCTTGCGATTTAGGTCCCTCTGCATGATGTTTTTCATCTCCTCGATCAATGCTGCCAATACCTGCTGCACTACAGACTCATAGGGGTTGTGCCCCATCACGGCCATCTGGTCACCTGCTGCACCATATAGCTCTCCATCCACACCAGGCACCGTGCCAAAGCCAGGTGGAGGGTAGTGGGAGGGGTACTGTTGGGGCAGTAAGTGGTGAAGCCAGGGGCTGTGAGGGGGTGGAATGGTGTGTAGGTGAGGGGGTGGAAGCTGTGCGGCATGAGGGTCTGGGTATGGGTACACTAAGTGAGGAGGGATGTAGCGGTGGTCCTGGTCATAGTGGGTAGACACAGTCCCATCTTGGTCCATGTATGGGTGATGTGGGTGATTGGGAGGGGGTATAGAATGGAGGTGAAATGAAGGAGCATATTCAGAGGTGGGTAGGACTTCTCCAGAAGGTGCTGTAGTGCTATTGGCAGAAGCCATTCGCATCTGGTAGAGGCGACTGAGCATGTGTGTCTGCATCTGGAATGACATGGGTGCTCCGCCACTGTACTGGCTCATGAGCTCCATGGAGCTGGCATAGTCATACATGTGGTGTGGCAGCGGAGGTGGGTACTCGGGGTGCAGCTCCATGTGAGGAAGCGGCGGGGGTATGCCAGGAGGCGGTGGGGGCTGCAGGGAGAAGCCAGGTGGAGGTGGAGGAGGGAGGTGGGGGGGCATGACGAGATGGGTGGAGGTTGCATTGCAGTGCTGAAGTGCTGGTTGCTCTCTGGGGGAGGGCTAGCAGAGGGATCTGGGGTTTGGGAGGGGAGGGCAGATTGCGAGGAGGTTGCTGGTGAAGCTGAGGAGGATGAGGCAGCAGGATGGGCGGTTGCTGTGGTGATGGTGTTGTCATCTTCATCTGAAATTTCCATATCCTCCCCAGAAGAGTGTGGAGATGGCTAAGGAGAGAAAGAATTAAGATTATAGGTAAAAAAAAAAAAAAAAAAAAAGAAATTCAAGCCAGAACCAAAAATAGTAGTATAAACAGAAATAATACAACACAACAGTTAGGCCTGTCACGATAATTATGTTATCGACTTATCGTACGATATATGGACATGACCTCGATATTGCCCATTGTGCTTACAAGCGTGTTTGTTTACATAAGACTGAATGTCACCAACATTTTAGCCAGTCACGCTGCTTCTGTCCTGTCGTCTGCTCTCTGTGTCAGAGACAGGGCTCAGGCAGCTCCTCCACACACACAGAGCAGACAGCAACAGGTGACGATTACGTGTTACTTGAGGCTAATATGCATTTTACCTGATGACTGCATAATTCCAGACAGAAAGGTTCAGAGCCGCATTCCACAGCTCCAGTGTGGGAACATTTAAGCCGAATGAGAGAGGAGAGCCCATTAACGTGAACGAGCCGTTATGTCGACTTTGTTTAAAAACAGTGGCAACGAAAAGTGGCAATAAAACTAACCTAGAAGCTCACCTAAAACAAAACCATCCCATCCAGTTTTCCGAGCTGGGAACAAAAACAGCAGTCAGAGATGGAGAGGGGCCTTCCCGACTATTTTTAAAAAAAAATGTTTTATTGATATTCCAATTCCAATGTCTAAATTCTTAATAATTAAAAGTTCATTGCTCTTTGAAAGGGTGTAGGGTTGCATTATTATGCTATTATATTATCATTATATCAGTGGCATAAAATGGTCTTAAAATGACAATAATATCGTATATCGCAATTATTTCTGGGACAATATTTCGTCCAAAGTTATTTATCGTGACAGGCCTAACAACAGGACTAGTCAACTAGAGGTTTAAAAAAAAGATAGCTCAGCAAAAAAGAATAGTTAACAACAATCAACAAAAAACACCATTCACAACCCATTTTACTTTCATAATGTGACATATCCGAGTAAATATTCTGAATCAACAACAAAAATATAGGATGGTACTTGATTTTATTCATTAGGAATTGAATGTGGAGGACTACTCCTCTCCTTAAACACCTCTAGCACCCACTTTTGTGGTGACTGGGGTCTGGAGACTGAAGGTCAAGTTAGCATCTTAACGTATCCAAATGGTAATGCTTCTTCAAATCTTCAAATCTAATGTTATTCGCTATTATTGCCGTACCTAGGCTTGTTGTGATATTCTTCTTACTGCGGCTATTTGAGATTACCGCGATTACTGTGCACATGAGCACTCCAAATAATTTCTGAATGTCTCATTGACCCACACCACAGACCGCACCCAGAGCAGTTCCTGAAGTGTGCGTAAAGTGAGCGACGTGATGTATCCGCTGTCTGCGGATGTTCACAACAAACTCCATTGAAAAATATAAGTGAGAAATTTAATAGTGAATGCAATGCTCTCCGGTTTACACACAGAAACTCTTCCTTCAGTCTTCCTTCATGAGAAATAAGGGCTCGAGTTTAATCAAAGAGCCTTAAAATAGCATGTGAAAGTGAAGAATTTAGGACATAAATGTTTTACTACTGCATAATATAATGTAATATAATATCTCTGAGTTCTAAAACAACAGTGTAAAAGTAAAATGGGCCAAGACTAATGTTGACTAAAAAGAGAGACATATTTAAGTGTTTGGAAATATTTTGATATTTCAAATTATTTTACAATTCATTCATAAGTTTTTAAAGCCTTAAAGGAAATCATACATTTATTCATTTGGCAGACGCTTTTATCCAAAGTGACTTACAAGAGAGGAAAACATAAGCAAATCATCTTAGGAGACAGTGGTATGAAAAGTGCTGTATTACAAAGTATCACTAGCATCATAATAGTATTCAAAATAGAATAATGTGCAACAGAATTTTTTTTTTTTTTTTTAATGACTGGTTAATGACATCCCAATGTTATTATATGATTCCAAGTTAAAAGGATTAGTTCACCCAAAAATTAAAATTCAGTCATTGCTTACTCACCCGTGTTGTTATAACCCCATATAACTTTCTTTTTCTTAACACAAAGTTAAAATGTTGTGCTTAGTGAAATCATACAATGGCAGTTTATGGTCACGACCTCTTTATGTTCATGAGAGCCCATGAGAGCATCAGAGTACACAGCCCCTGCTCGTGAGATGGGGCTTTCAAGTGAAAACTCATTTTTTACACAGTGCCACAACAATAGTAAAACAGAACACAACAGACCTGCAAACAAATCAGAAAACAATTTGAACCATTTGAAGTCAAAGAATAGAATAGTTTGAATTGGAGTACTTGGAAATCAAGAGGAGGCTGATGAGGCCACACATACACACCCAGAAGTTACAGTCAGACAGAGTACAGGAGACTGCAGTGTTTTGGGGGTTTTGCTTACCGAAAGTGAACAAGGAAGAACCGTTCATGGTATGAGCGGCAGTATGTGTCACATCATCTCCATTCTGAACCAGTGTGTGTGTGTGTGTGTGTGAGACCGTAGAATAGTCGGTAGGTTTGACGTCAAAGTTTTGTATGATATGAACGCTGTTATCCAAACTCACCAAAGTACACTTGTAAAAGGTGGTCTGGGGTACAGTTCATGTGAACTCCAGTATGGTTCGCTGTTGATAAGAACGCAATCGTACTAAATCTCGGAATTAAACTACTATTGATGATGTATAATTCACATCTTTGCAGGCTCCCGATCGCAATTATTATGGTATAATGCATTTCTCATCCCTGCTTATCTCCAAATAAAATGCCTTCATAGAGCAGCTCACATTCTTCACTTCTCTTGCAATGCATCCGTTAGGGGTGTAAATCGCAAGTTTCATCACGATACGATGTTATAACGCTTCTCTTACCCAGATATCCGATGTTTGCCAATACCTCAAAGTGTACCTCGATGAGATTTCGATTCAGGGGACTGTGATCAATATTACGATATTATTATTATCTCACAAATGCATAAAAAAAATTATTTGAATATTTGGTAGATAGATATATATATATATATCACTCCAAATTACAGTGTGCCAGACGCTGTGAGGCATGTCAAGGTGTTGTCGGGCATATTGTATTGCTTTTTTGTGGCATTGCCTTCTTTCTGGCAACTCGACCATGCAGCTCATTTTTGTTCAAGTATCGTTGTATTGTGCTCCTTGAAACAACCACACCATCTTTTTCCAGAGCAGCCTGTATTTCTCCTGAGGTTACCTGTGGGTTTTTCTTTGTATCCGGAACAATTCATCTGGCAGTTGTGGCTGAAATCTTTCTTGGTCTACCTGACCTTGGCTTGGTATCAAGAGATCCCTGAATTTTCCACTTCTTAAGTGATTGAACAGTACTGTCTGGCATTTTCAAAGCTTTGGATATCTTTTTATATCATTTTCCATCTTTATAAATTTCCATTACCTTGTTACGCAGGTCTTTTGACAGTTCTTTTCTGCTCTCCATGGCTCAGTATCTAGCCTGCTCAGTGCATCCACGTGAGAACTAACAAACTCATTGACTATTTATACACAGACAATAATTGCAATTTAAAAAGCCACAGGTGTGGAAAATTAACCTTTAATTGCCATTTAAACCTTGTGTGTCTGTAACAAGGCCAAACATTCAAGGGTATGTAAACTTTTGATCAGGGCCATTTGGGTGATTTCCGTTACCATTGTGATTTAAAAAGGAGCCAAACAACTATGTGATAATAAATGGCTTCATATGATCACTATCCTTAAATAAAAGACAGTTTTTTTTGCATGATCAGTCATTTTTTCAAAATCAATGCCAAAATTTCACAATTTCTGCCAGGGTATGCAAACTTTTGAGCACAACTGTGTGTCTGTGTGTATATATATATATATATATATATATATATATATATATACACACACACACACACACACACACACACACACACACACACACACACACATTATATTTATTATCATAAATCATTTGATGAACACTCATTGCCTTGTGGAATGAGGTAAACACTACAATGACAATTTGTCATCTCTACAACAATCAAGCAAGTCTTTCAATCCAAAATACAAAAAGTTTTTTTCTTGGCTACAACTTCCACAGATTGAAAAATTCTATTAAAGTTTTAAAAGTATTAAATATTTGTGATAAATGTTAGTAAGGGTGTTTATGTGTAGATGTGAAAAGTCTTGTAACTGATGTTGGGGCAGGTGTTCTCTTTTTCCCTTGTCAGTGCTGTTCAGAATTGGTTGAACTGCTCCATAGTGCTTTAAAATAGAAAAATTCTCATGTAGAATTCAAATGTTTTGCAAGCGCCACGATATCAAGGGAAGCCAGATTTAATCGCAAACAGGATAAAAAGCACAAAAGTGTTGTTTTGTGTCATTAAAGTTTAGGTGGTAAATCCAAAGAGACTAATATTTTAACACAGTGAAGCTGATATCTTCTTGAGTTTGACCTCATGTTGATGACATAATCGGACCATGGTTTGCACCCAAATAATAAGATGTGAACAAAGAGAGACCAGCGGGGGCAGTGGAGGAAATGAACTCTGGCTCAGACAAAGCAACTGAAGTGTGAAAGCACCCAAAATAATACATTAGATTTCACTAAACAGTACCGTATGCATACAGAACAAGGCAGGAGTCGCATACAACAATTTATTAGACTTCTGAATTATACTTTTGCGTACTTTATGAAGCTTGAAGCGGTGGTCACCATACACTGCCATTGTATGACATCACTGAGTACAACATTTTTTCAAAATTTCTCCCTTCGTGTTAAGAAAAATAAAGGAAGCCATATGGGGTTATATCAACCCAGGGGTGAGTAAACAATGACTGAATTTAAATTTTTGGGTGAATTATCCTTTAAACATGAATAAATAACTTCTTAAAGTTTATTAAGCACGTATAAACCTTAAGAATAACAATCTATCACGAAAGCCCTAAAACAGACAATTAATCATCATAATTGCAATTATTTGTTTGACAATAAATCATCAGCAAAATGTCATAATCGTGACAGCCCTACCATAACATTTATCACATTACTGTTAGCCTAACTCGCATGAAATTTCGGTGTTAACTATTGCCAACATTTTAGAAAGGCTTGCATTTTCAACAATAGCCTAAAATATGTGTAAGAGTGCTTACCTGTGTCTCTCCATTGTAGGTGGGAGGGGTATTTGCACCCCTGTGTGGGTCAGAGGCTGTACACTCCTCCAGAGAGGGAGGAATTTGGCCATGAAGAGACTCTAAAACTAAACCATGGGTGGCAGGGGTGGAGGAGGCAACCTCTGGAGGGGTTTTCCTGTCTTCTTCGCCTCCACCACCTTGCCTCTTCCCTCTACTGCGGCGGCCATCTTTCTCTCGCTCTCCTCTCCTCCTCTGTTGCCCACCCTCTGTCTCTCCTTGTCTTTTGTGGTTAGGCCTTTCTCCATCCTCTCCTCTCAGTTTGTTCTCTCTTCCTTCTGTATTCTTATTTACTTTTCTCCTCTCTCTTTCCTCATTTTCATCCTCCTCATCATCTGATTCGAGAAAGGAAAACTTGGACTTTTGTTCCTTTAGCAACATTTCAATACGCGAGTCCAAGCTGCTGCTGTGGTGCATGAACGGCAGGCTCTCATTGGTGGAGTCTGGCTCTGGGGAGGAGTCACGTTGTGGAGGAGGTGAAGAGAGGGATGCTGTAGAAGAGGGGAGGTGGTGAGGCAGGGAGGTAGAGGAAGGAGAGGTAGAGGACGAGGGGATGGAGGCGTGGGGAGGCGAGGAGGTTGGCGGTGTGTGAGGGGGAAGGGGTGGGGTGCTGGGATGGCGTTTAGGTTTGGTCCACTGTTCTTCTCGGACAGGGCTCTCCTGGCCAAAATCCAGAGAGCCAAGTGTTTCGGCCACAGCGGCTGCTATGACGGAGGCTGGCGGGAGTGGGGGAGGTGGAGGTGGAGGAGCCAGGGGTGTGTGGTGAGAGTGAGTACGGTAGTCATTGTCCATACTCCCTCCCAAACCGAAGCCCCTCTCCCCTGCACCCTGCTGAGGACGGAAGGCTGGTGAGGGCTCCAGCCGCGAGGAGGAGGGTGTGTCGTAAGGGGACAGGTCTTTAGTTGACGAGTATCCTCCATATGAGGTGGTGGCAAGGGGAGGAGTGAGACTGTTGGACGAGTGGTGGCTAGAGTTTAAGTGGCCTCCATAACGCGGATCAGAGCTGTTGGAGAAGTCTCCTTCTCTGTCTCTCTCCCAGTCTCGATCTCTGCTACTCCTTCGCCGGCTTGACCCACCTGCCCCGCTGCTGTGGTGGTTGTGATGGTGGTTTCGATGCCTTCCGTGATCTCCCGAGCGAGAGCCCGAACTGTCCCGCCGATACCCTCTACCATCCCTATCCTCCCGCCGGTCAGTGTGGTGTGTGTGGTGCGAATGGTAAGATTTGGAAGAGGATGAAGAGTTTGTTTCCTGTTGGAAGTGGTAAGAGGAACGACGGGAGCTTATCCCACCTCCGTAGTGCCCTGCTGAATCTCTGTCCCTATCCCTGTGTCCCCTTTCTCTGTCTCTTTCTCTGTCAGACAGAGGAGGCAGCTCATACTGAGGCCCTGGAGGAGGTGGCATGGGTGGATGTAACGGCATCTGCATCCCTGACGCTCCTACATTGGGATAGGGAGGTTCGTTAGGACGGAAAGGTGTAGATTGGGGATATCCCGGTCGACCCCTCTGGAACATAGAGGATTCTTGTGGAGGTGGAGCGTGTAGTTCGTCATAGCGAGGGGGCTTGAATCCTGATGATGAGGACACAGCTGAGGAAGAGCAGGAGGAAGATGGAAGCATATCCTGTGAGGGATAATTGCTGCTGAGTGAAGCACCGCTAAATCCACCAGGCCTGAGGAAAAAAGGAAGTGATCTTATGGAGCCTTTTCAATACGACAGTTTTTCTACTTTTTTTTTTTTTTTTATATATATATATATATATATACTAACATTTTATTGATTCACAAAACAGGGCTGAAGAATCAGAACATACACAGGATCAAATTATATATAGAATTATAAAAAAAAAAAAAACATACATTTAAAACAAATCTCCCTCCACTGCTCCTCTCCGAGAACCCTCCAAAAAGACCAAATAGTTACCCCATTTTTATTAAACACCTCCATGCTACCTAGCATTCTATGCGACATTCCCTCAAATGCTGCCACCCTGCCGATCTCTGTGTGCCACTCTCGAAACTAGGGCACTCTAGCTGACCTCCATCCCCTAAGAATAATTTGTCTGCCAATCATAACACTGGCTAGGACCCAATTTTTTATGTATTTATCCCCAATATTAATGACCGCCCTAAAATACAGAGTCTGGGGCAAAATGAAATTTGAGTTCCCAGTGTCACACTTAAAATTCTGGACCCTCAACCAAAATTCTTGGATCTTAACACCACCAAAAACATGGGTTGTGTCCCCATCTTCAGATTGGCATAGCCAGCAGGTGGCCGTGTCTTTAAGACCAAGCCTATACAATCTAGAGGGGGTCCAATAGAATCTATGTAAAATCATAAATTGCATAAGGCGCACCCTTGCATCTCTAGATGTAGACTTGATGTTTTTTAGAATCCTAGCCCACACTCCCTTCTCTAATACCAAGTTTAAATCTTTCTCCCATAATCTCTTGAGTGAAGTTGAAGCTCCGTCCCTGAGACTCTTAATTAGCAGGGAGTAATACACTGATGCCTCAGAACCTTTACCAAAGGCAGCAATCAACACTCCCAGAGTGTCTGCCGCTTTAGGGGGGTGTATACTACTCCCAATAGTAAAGAGCAGGTGGCATAGTTGTAAATATCTAAAGAATTAAAACCTGGGAATCCCAAAATGTTGAACCATATTTCAAAGGATCTCAACACTTCACTCTCATATAGGTCACCGAGCGTATTACAGTTTTTCTACTTTAAAGTGCTATGGACCCTTTACACATTTCCATTGTTGGAATGCGGAAGTATATCAGTTATAGCAAAATATATGTATTCCATTTGCTCCAACAGCAAAAAATACAAAATCCACTATTACATTACCATGACTTTCCAAAAGAGGATATAAGAAAAAAAGAAAAAGAGATGGATAATGGCAGTCAGAAGAGAGAAATATGCCAAATTTTCGGTCACTCCCTCAGCTGCTGTATCTGAGACCACATAGCAGCAGTGTTTACTTTTTCTTTTCTTTTTTAGATTAAGGTCTGTATATTATAAAAAAGTATAATGTTATAAATGTACATTAAATAGGTTTAAGAATAAAGTTTATTCGGTGTGAAAATAAAGCTTGCTAAATTTATGATGCTAAATTATGGCGGAAGTGTCATCACAAGGGGTTGCGTTAACCAAAAATTCTCTGTCATTTCCGATTTTGATGGATAATTCCAAATGCTGTCCGTCATTTTTACACACAAAAAAGAAACAAGAAAACCATTTTAACCTAGTGCATCAGTTTTTACTTCATTTTCTCTCACACACACTGCGATGTGTGCCCACTGCCTGGTATTAAAGATGCATTTCGGGCGATCCATTCACAAAAGGACATCAGCCATCACCATTTACACCTGGTAATATCCTCTGAACACTTGTGTTAGGATTTTAAGGGGAGGGCCTCTAATTTCATGACTGCATACATCAATTATTACATCAGGGTGTTACTGTTTGATGATAAAGCACAAAGGAGCATAAAAACAAAAAGAAAGCAGTGGCACAATGTTTCTGACAATTATAGGATTTAATCCAAGCGCAAACATGATGTTTAGAGCAGAATTCTCAGTTATTTTAATAGAGTACTTGTAACTGAGCCTCAGATGTGTGTGCTTCTCATCAGTGTCACTTTCTGTTGATATCAGGCACATTGAAAAATTTCTGTGAACTTGTGGATGTATAAGCAACTTTTCAAATCTTCTGATTGTACAGTTATTTCCTTTAAAAGCCGTGAGTAACTGGCAAAGTTTTGAAATCTTGTTTTAGCACAGTGGGTGACTGACAGGTAGAAATTTCATCCTAGAAATCTTTATATATCATATATTCACTGTTATGCATATGCCATTACAATGGATGCTATGCCCCTGAATCCTAGTAGGCCTACTAATGAAATGAAAACAAGACTTATGGATAAAAATAGACCATCGTGACAGAAATTTTACAATTCAGTCTGTCAGTGATGGATACGTTTTTTTTAGCGCAACCTCTGGTCATCACAGTCTCTAAAAAGTCCAAATAATTCAATACTTCATTTATAAAGCCCTAACTAATATATTCTAACTGTACACATGCATGATTATACCACTTGACTGAGGATTGTGCTTCTAAGGAAAATATTTTTTTTCCTACTCCTTTACAGATATTGTTTTCCTTTCATCAGTATCGTATTGATTTATGTAATCTCAAGGAATGTCTGAAGGCAAGCAAGGCCAGTTTTTTCCTCATATTAAAGAGCCATAGTTGTGATAAAAATATGAATTAGACTTCTTCGTTCTCCTGATAGATTACTCCATATGAATCAACAACATTTGTCGAAGCAGTTATTGTTTTCTGTTTTACAGTGTAAAGTTAATGTTTGATAACCTCCATAGTGTTAAAGTAGAAAATTCTTGTACAATTCAAATACATTGCACAGGTTTTGTGTAGGGGTGTAAAAAAATATTGTATCGTATAATACAATGCACTCTATACAATACCATATATATTGAACGATACATAAACACATTGTGTTATTAAAACCAAGTAGCGCAACACTGAGAGCTGCGAAACAATCTCCTCCAAGGTGAGCGCTCACAGGAAAAACAGAGCAACATGTCTACAGTACATAAGCGAGAAGATCGATGGCGAACGGCAAGTAGACTGTAGCGTTATAGCTTGTCGAATCTGCCAAACAACGGCGTCATGTCCCGGCACTACAGTACATCAAACATGTCACCGACATCACCGCATAAATCGGTGAAATTGCGAGACAGCGAAGTTGCAATTAACATCCAGCCTCTCCCAGACGACACGGAGCATTACACTGAGCAAGACACTCGTAAGTAACAAAAACAAGCTTATTAAAAAATCTGACATAATAGGAAACCCGCGATTACATGACACTTATTATTCTCTGATTTTGACGTTGAATGTAAACGGGTATGAGCACAACACTTGAGCACGTTATATGCCAGTAATAACGCCGGTAACATTTATATGCAAAGTGAAATGGGGGAAAGGCCAAAAAAAAGTGTGCCGATCTGTTTTTGCTCAATCCGCTAAATAATATTGGATTATGCACATATATCGTAAAACCAGAGGTCAGGTTCCTCTTGAGTTTTTCTAAATAAATTGAAAGAAGTTTTTTTCCTTGCTACAGTCACTTCAGCTTGTTCACAGGGGGCTTTAATACATTAAGGCATGATTTTCTATAAAGCTGCATTGAAACAACGTGGATTGTGAAAAGTACTATACAAATACAAATTACTTGTGTAGACAAACAAATTTTTCTCAAGATAAACATGAAAAGTGTGAGTTCATATGATCCACTGTGCACTACCCTTTATATCCCACTCTTCAGCACACTGTTGGCCCATGCACTGTCTGCAGTGGCTTGGGTGCTCATCTAAACAGTTTTAATGCAGGAAAACTTTTTAAAGTAATTAAACCATGCAACAGTTCTAATTTAGATTTTGTGTAAATCCGAAAACCAACCTGCCCACAGAGTAGCCTGAGTCCTGGGAGAAAGGGGTCCCAGAGCGAGGGGTGTAAGGAGTGCCCCCGCCCTGTGAAGAAGCAGATGAGCCAGGGGTATAAGGCCCCCCCAGTGAGGATGAAGGGGTGTCTAGGCGCTGGTCTCCAAATCCAGTGTCCACAGAACAGGGGGTGGTACTGCCCGAGTTGAGAGGGACAGCAGCAGGCACTGCCATCTGGTCAGTGGAGAGCCTCCGCCGGATATCAGAAGACTAACAATAGAAGAAAAGAAAAATCACAGCCATTAGAAATTAAAAGGATGTGGAACGTATTTTTTTTAACCAAGGTAATCCAAGACCCCTAGAGATAAGAATGGTCAGGGTTGGGAGGGTTACTCTTGAAATGTATTCCACTACAGATTACAGAATACATGCAGTAAAATGTAATTTGTAACGTATTCCGTTAGATTACTCAAGGTCTGTAACATATTCTAAATACTTTGGATTACTTCATCACTGGTAGATTTGTTCACTTGTTTTGACTATAAAAACTCTGCCAGTACAGTAAGACAAAATACACATGTTAAAAATACATTCTCTGAAAAACCTAAATATCTTATGCAATGGTGTTTCTAAAACAAGATAAATCAAATTGATCTTGTTTTAAGGATTTTTAGATATTTATACAGGAAAACAATACAAAAATGATTATCAAGAATATGATTTTTGCCCTAATATCAAAGGTCTTGCTAGAAAAAATAAATTATGATCCAACGTGAATTTTCTTGATAAAAAAAATATATATGATCGTGCCTGGTAACATGTGCATGTAAAATGGTTAGAAATAGCATTTTAGCTTAGTGTAAACCGACAATTTACACAAGGTTTATTTCTATTTCTTCTGCTCCAAACTTACTTCTCTGTCTGCTTGTATGAATGTAACACATAAGAAAGTGTTTCACCGCTGTTCAAATGCACTTTGGATCGCATCATTTATATGTATACATTTTTCCATCTGAAAGGACTGAATATTAAATGAAACAAATGACGATAAAAAGTAATCTCTTCAGTAATCAAAATACTTTTTGAATGTAACTCTATTCTAATTACCAATGATTTAAATTGTAACTGTAGTGGAATACAGTTACTTATATTTTGTATTTTAAATATGTATTCCCATTACATGTATTTAGTTACTCCCAACCCTGAGAATGGTACACATGTAATATGGTTACTGAAAATTAAGATTTTGAAACACTGAAAACAATCACCACATACATGGAGTCAAAACAATTTTCAGATTTGCAATTGTTTTTTAATGAAGGCTGAGATACAAAATAGTCTCAACCATCCTACAAAGGTAGCAGTTATTAAGCAAGCAATATCTTCTGTAGACAATTTTTTTCATGTTGTGATCTTCTTGCCATAAATCCCAATAATGCACTGAGGTTGAGGCTTGAGAGATTTATTTCAGACATTTTGTGGTCTACTCTCTTAATCATACCACAGTGTATTTGAGTAACTGTAATTTATAGTATTGCCAAGAATGTCAAGGAATTTTTGCTGGTAAAGCACCACACAATTGCATTACTTAAAGGAAAGCAATGCATTCTTTCCAGTGTAGCTGAGCTCATGGTACTCACCGTGTCTGGCTGGGTTAGAGCTGGGGGCTGAAATTTCTCTGTGAGAGCCTTGCCTCCAGTTGGCACGGTCTGAGGGGTGTATGAGCCACTCACTATCAGGTCATAGTATTTCATTCTCTGTTGGCCTTAAACACAAATATGAATAAAATTATGTCCATTATGCAATGAATCAATCAATATGCAAATCCTCCAAACCACTTCCCACATTCTAAAGAATTAAATCAATCAGAAAGCCATTCCCCTCAAAGTTATCAGCATGTCCTTTATTCTGTATTATAGTTAGCAAAGGACATATATACAGTTGATGTCAGAAGTTTACATACACTTAGCCTGAAGTAATTAAAACTCATTTTTTTAACCACTCCACATATTTCATATTAGCAAACTATAGTTTTGGCAAGTCATTTAGGACATCTACTTTGTGCATGACACAAGTAATTTTTACAGACAGATTGTTTCACTTTTAATTGGCTATATCACAATTCCAGTGGGTCAGAAGTTTACATACACTAGGTTAACTGTGCCTTTAAGCAGCTTGGAAAATTCCAGAAAATTATGTCAAGCCTTTAGGCAATTAGCTTCTGATAGGCTAATTGGAGTCAATTGGAGGTGTACCTGTGGATGTATTTTAAGACCTACCTTTAAACTCAGTGCTTCTTTGCTTGACATCATGGGAAAATCAAAAGAAATAAAAAAATTGTGGACCTCCACAAGTCTGGTTCATCCTTGGGAGCAATTTCCAAACGCCTGTAGGTACCACGTTCATCTGTACAAACAATAGTACGCAAGTATAAACACCATGGGACCACGCAGCCATCATACCGCTCAGGAAGGAGACACATTCTGTCTCCTAGAAATGAACGTAGTTTGGTGTGAAAAGTGCAAATCAATCCCAGAACAACAGGAAAGGACCTTAAGAAGATGCTGGAGGAAACAGGTAGACAAGTATCTATTTCCACATAAAACGAGTCCTACATCGACATAACCTTGAAAGGCTGCTCAGCAAGGAAGAAGCCACTGCTCCAAAACTACCATAAAAAAGCCAGACTATAGTTTGCAAGTGCACATGGGGACAAAGATCTTACTTTTTGTAGAAATGTTCTCTGGTCTGATGAAACAAAAATTGAACTGTTTGGCCATAATGACCATTGTTATGTTTGGAGGAAAAAGGGTGAGGCTTGCAAGCCGAAGACCACCATTCCAACCATGAAGCATGGGGGTGGCAGTATCATGCTGTGGGGGTGCTTTGCTGCAGGAGGGACTGGTGCACTTCACAAAATAGATGGCATCATGAGGAAGGGAAATGATGTGGATATATTGAAGCAACATCTCAAGACATCAGCTAGGAAGTTAAAGCTTGGTCGCAAATGGGTCTTCCAAATGGACAATGACCCTCCAAAGTTGTGGCAAAATGGCTTAAGGCAACAAAGTCAAGGTATTGGAGTGGCCAACACAAAGCCCTGACCTCAATCCGATAGAACATTTGTGGGAAGAACTGAAAAAAACATGCGCGAGCAAGGAGGCCTACAAACCTGACTCAGTTACACCAGTTCTGTCTGGAGGAATGGGCCAAAATTCCAGCAACTTATTGTGAGACGCTTATGGAAGGCTAAACAAAACGTTTGACCCAAGTTAAACAATTTAAAGGCAATGCTACCAAATACTAACAGTTTATGTAAACTTCTGACTCACTGGGAATGGGATGAAAGTAATAAAATCTGAAATAAATAATTCTCTCTACTATTATTCTGACATTTCACTAGGGCTGCCCCCGGCCAAAGATTTTCCTAGTTGACTAGTAGTCGTTAGTTTAAGCCATTAGTCGACTAGTTGTCGCACGTTTATGATATTAATTACTTAAATATATATTTTGGGGGGGGGGGCATCAGAAAATGGCTTGAGTTCCAGGGCTGAGAAAGAATGTTATAAGTAACATTGCTAACACTGTTAGCAATGTTACTTAACATAACAGAGAAATACTAAACCGTAATAATGAGCCTTTAAAATATACATTTTACAAGCACACGCATGAAGCGAGCAGCAGTGACACAGGCAAAAGCTGTAATGATTCTGAATGTGTCGGAAAAACCAGCAAGGAGACTGTCTGAACATTTTGTTAATTTATAGAGAGAAATGCACATTAAGTTAAACATGCAGTAAGCGAGGAACTAATTTAGCTTCCTCACGAACACTTGGATAAGCCTAATAGCGCATATTTATCTAGGTTATCTAACGTTAGAGCGAGCGGCCACGCTAAGTGGCTAACGTTAGGCTACTTGCATGTTTCAAATGATAAGCCATGTTTGAGGACAATGAATGATAGGTGAACGTTTGCCTGCAGAATTTGTATGTCACATTCTTGGGGTCATCCTTTACCCTCTCGAAATGATCCCACACTTTGGATTTCCTGCCCGACATAATTACCACATGGACCAGCTATGTAAACGATCACATCTGTTCGTCAATGACTGCGTGACTTCGCCACTTCCTGTGTAGTTTTCTTTTTCTGCGACCAACCGACCAATCAAAACTTCGTCGACCAAGACTCTTCTCATCGACTAATGATTGGTTGACTATTGGGGGCAGCCCTATATTTCACATTCTTAAAATAAAGTAGTGATCTTAACTGACCTAAGACAGGGAAAGTTTTCTACAATTAAATGTCAGGACTTAAAGTGTATTTGGCTAAGGTGTATGTAAACTTCTGACTTCAACTGTGTATAATATATATATATATATATATACACACACACACACACACACACACACACACACACACACACACTGGAGGCCAAAAGTTTGGAATAATGTAGAGATTTTGCTGTTTCGGAAGGAAATTGGTATTTTAATTCACCAAAGTGGCATTCAACTGATCACAAAGTATAGTCAGGACATTACTGATGAAAAAACAGCACCATCACTATTTGAAAAAAGTAATTTTTGATCAAATCTAGACAGGCCACATTTCCAGCAGCCACAACACCTTATCCTTGAGTAATCATGCTAAATTGCTAATTTGGTACTAGAAAATCACTTGCCATTATATCAAACACTGCTGAAAGCTATTTGGTTCATTAAATGAAGCTTAACATTATCTTTGTGTTTGTTTTTGAGTTGCCACAGTATGCAATATAATGGCAAGTCTTAAGGCCAAAAATGGCACACACACACAAAAAAAAAAAAAACAGCTTTCTCTAGAAACTCGTCAGTCAATCATTGTTTTGAGGAGTGAAGGCTATACAATGCTTGAAAAACTGAATATTTCATACAAATTTGTACACTACAGTCTTCAAAGACAAAGGACAACTGGCTCTAACAGGGACAGAAAGAGATATGGAAGGTACAACTTAACAAGAGGATAAGAACATCAGTGTCTCTAGTTTGAGAAATAGATGCCTCAAATGTCCTCAGCTGACAGCTTCATTGAATTCTACCCGCTCAACACCAGTTTCATGTACAACAGTAAAGAGAAGACTCAGGGGTGCAGGCCTTATGGGAAGAATTGCAAAGAAAAAGCCACTTTTGAAACAGAAAATCAAAAAGAAAACGTTAGAATGGGCAAAGAAACAGACATTGGACAACAGATAATTGGAAAAGAGTGTTGTGGATCTTAACCCCATTGAGCTTTTGTGGGATCAGCTAGAATGTAAGGTGCATGAGAAGCGTGCGACAAGCCACATCTATGGCAAGTGCTACAGGAAGCGTGGGGTGAAATGTCACCCGAGTATCTGGACAAACTGACAGCTAGAATGCCAAGGATCTGCAAAGCTGCTGCTGCAAGTGGAGGATTGTTTTGATGAGAACTCTTTGAAGTAATCTAAGTTTTAATCAAAATTATTTTTTTTTCAAATTGTAATGGTAATTTTTCACGATATTAATGTCCTGACTATACACTGTGATCAGCTGAATGCCACTTTGGGGAATAAAAATACCAATTTCTTTCCATAAGAGCAAAATCTGTACATTATTCCAAATTTTTTGGCCGCCAGTGTGTGTGTGTGTGTATATATATAAGTATTTTAGATACATTTAAAAAATAAATAAATTTTCAATACAATAAAGTAAACTCTGAACTCTAAATTTAAGATGATTAATGATCAAAGACGATGTACCTTTGATATCCAGCTGGACATGGACAATGTTGCCCATGACAGAAGTATTGTGCAGGTGTTTGACTGTATCTTTGGCCCCTCTAGTGCTGGTGAATAGGACACGGGCCAGGCCCAAGTGCTTTCGGGTCTTGGGGTGAAACAGAATCTCCATCTCTTCAACCTCACCAAACTTGGCGCACATCTCTGCCAGGAATGGCTCCTTGATGTTGTCATTCAGCCTTGCAAACGTCACTTCCTTAAGTGGAATAGGGCCTACATAATACTCATCCAACTATGGGGAAGACAGCAACAGGGGAACGGATTAGCATGTAGAATAAAAGAGATATACAGCTCTGGAAAATGTTATAGACCACTGCAAAATTATCAGTTTCTCTGGATTTACTATTTATAGGTATGTTTTTGAGTAAAATGAACATTTTTGTTTTATTCTATAAAGTACTGACAACATTTTTCCCAAATTCCAAATAAAAATATTGACATTTAGAGTACTTATTTGCAGAAAATGACAACTGGTCAAAATAACAACAAGAAAAAGCAGTTTTCAGACCTCGAATAATGCAAAGAAAACAAGTTCGTATTCATTTTTAAACAACACAATACTAATGTTTTAACTTAGGAAGAGTTCAGAAATCAATATGTGGTGGAATAACCCTGATTTTCAATCACAGCTTTGCTCAGCATGCTCTCTACCAGTCTTTCACATTGCTGTTGGGTGAATTTATGCCACTCCTGGCACAAACATTTAAGCAGTTCAGCTTTGTTTGATGGCTTGTGGCCATCCATCTTCCTCTTGATCACATACCAGAGGTTTACAATGGGGTTCAGATCTGGAGATTGGGCAGGCCATGACAGGGTCTTGATCCGGTGGTCCTCCATCCACACCTTGATTGACCTGGCTGTGTGGCATGGAGCATTGTCCTGCTGGATAAACCAATCCTCAGAGTTCAGAAACACAGTCAGAGCAGAAGGAAGCAATTTTTCTTCCAGGATAACCTTGTACGTGGCTTGATTCATGCGTCCTTCACAATGACAAATCTGTCTGATTCCAGCCTTGCTGAAGCACCCCCAGATAATCACCGATCCTCCACATGGTCATCTAATGGTAAGACGGAGACCTGGAGAGGCCTACAAGCCACTGTGTCTTACACCCACTGTGAAATTTGGTGGAGGATCGGTGATGATCTGGGGCTGCTTCAGCAAAGCTGGAATAGGACACATTTGTTCCCCAACTCTGGGGATTGGTTTATCCAGCAGGACAATGCTCCCTACAACACAGCCAGGTCAATCAAGGTGTGGATGGAAGACCACCGGATCAAGACCCTGTCATGGCCAGCCCAATCTCCAGACCTGAACCCCATTGAAAACCTCTGGAATGTGATCAAGAGGAAGATGGTTGGCCACAAGCCATCAAACAAAACCGAGCTGCTTGAGGTTTTGCACCAGAAGTGGCATAAAGTCACCCAACAGCAACGTAAAAGACTGGTGGAGAGCATGCCAAGACGCATGAAAGCTGTGACTGAAAATCAGGGTTATTCTACCAAATATTGATTTCTGAACTCTCCACAAGTTAAAACATTAGTATTGTGTTGTTTAAAAATGAAAATGAAACTTGTTTTCTTTGCATTATTTGAGGTCTGAAAACACTGCATCTTTTTTGTTATTTTGACCAGTTGTCATTTTCTGCAAATAAATGCTCTAAATGACAATATTTTTATTTGGAATTTGGGAGAAATGTTGTCAGTACTTTATAGAATAAAACAAAAATTTTCATTTTACTCAAACACATACATATAAATAGTAAATCCAGAGAAACTGATCATTTTGCAGTGGTCTCTTAATTTTTTCCAGAGCTGTATACAAAGAGCTTAGTATAACAAATTGAAGAGAAATTCCAGAGAGCAAAGAGAGGGAGGCATACCTTAAATTTGGGCACTGGCAGCAACAACTCTGTGTGTCTAGACCAGATTCTGCGGGGTCTTGGATCCCGCAAGTCTCCCACAGGTGGGAATCCAGAATCCTAAGAACAAGAAATTCACACAGACATTACATACTAAATTTCATGACAAAAGCAATAAATACGTGAAGTGCATCACTTTCTATTAACGTTAAATAACTCTGGAGGTGGCTTAGTTTTTTATAAACAAGATTTTATACAAACTAAAACATCTGAATGTCCATACCGGCAAACTAAAATGAACCCCATCATATCTGTAGATTTTTTGAGTAACCCTTCGGAGAGCAGGGTCTTGTACTAGCTTATAGCTCTTCCATTGCAGACTAAGAGTTCGCTGAGTGTCCGCCCCACTGTCCGGATCCATGCTATCACTGCAGAGACAGAGGATGATCCTGAGATATTATACAGATGTTCACAGCACAGAATGACTTGTGATTAAGTACCAATAAGAATAGCTTTTAAAACATGGCTCATTTATTTCACCAGACAATCAATTTGACAGTGTCCAAATGCAGACCAGTAGCAAGCAATTTATGCTAGGCAACCTTACATTGTTATCTAACACTACTCACAAACAATGGAAAGGGTGGCATATTAAAAGTACCCACTTGACAAGCCAATGCAACTTTATTTAATAACACACACATATGACAGATATTTAGGGAGCTGTTAACTGTTCCCATCTGTGGCACCTCTTTGGTGATGATTATTTTGCTGTCAACCTGACAAGCAATCTAACATCCCTTAAAGTTAGCCTAGATAAAGATGCCATATTTAACTCAAAATGTTACACATACCACAGAAAATATAGCGGGAAAACTAAGGATTATTACGAAGAGATAAACAAAATATTGTATTTAAAATAAAAAAACCGTACTGACTAGCAACAACAACAAGCTAAAATAATAAACACTGGAGTTGCTAACTGCTCAAAGCACAAGCTTGCTAAAGACAAACTTCAAACTGAGGTGACAGTAAGGCACAGAACAAAAGCCAATGACTTCTAACAACGATTTAAGACCAACTCTTGAAATTAAGTAGTCGTCCTCAACGGTGTCCTAAAAGACTCACATAGCGGAGCGCGGGTCTTGAGGAGGTTTGCCCGCTTCAACAGACACAGCGGACGGCCGCTAGATCGCTACAGCTAGGCCTGTGTCGGGCGGGGGAAAACGGACAACCTTTGGCGAAAATCTAGCTCCGTTTTTATGTGTGCGCTCTAAATCTGTTCTAAAACGGCGTCGCTTGAGTTCCAGTGCCACACAGTAGCTGCATGAGTGTTTATATTCCACCAGAAAGCGAAATGTAAATAAAATAATAATATAATATAGTGAGCGGCCATCGCGTTACTAACCTGTGAGCCTCGCCTGTTCGCCATCAGTCACTAGAAATAACATCCCTTGGATTCGGACACGCATTTTCCACACAATTCATGGCCACATGCCTTTACTATAGAACATTTATTTAAAATAAAGGTTATAAAAGATTGTCACAATAATTCTTATAAAAAGCAGACTATGAACCTACACTTGCATGAAGTTTACCCTGCCTTTACTTTTCTACAAATATCTCAAGATGTTTTTATTTCGACCGCTGTAATCGTGACTTTGTAATGGCGAATCTGCTGTTTCATTTAATTGTACGTCATGAGAGAACGAAGCTCTACGTTGATGTAGTCGCGTGTAGTTTTCAGTTTCTTAAATTAATATAGCATTTAAAATAAATGCATTACAGTTGTTTACGTATTCAAATAAATAGGTTTATACCAAATTTATAAGAAGTATGTAGAAGATAAGTGATGAGTAAATATCCTCAAAGCTACTAAAACCAAGAATTTGGCAGATAATTTGCTAGGCTATATAAACTAGAGAGTTGCAGAATAATGGTTGATAAATTTTTCATTTTTCTTAAGAAGCGCGACTGGCACAATGAGCTATAACCTTATATATGTCTTGTTTAAGACAATGCTAAGAAATGCAACACAAAAAACAGGGTCCGAAACTGAAAACTGAAAATGCATGTATTTGTGTATGGGGTGTATATTCAATTTTGTCAGATTTAACAACAAAATCGGCTCAATTTGGCCAGATTTACGTAAATAAGCATTTAATATTGTTTTCTCTATTTATTTATTTTTAAATTCATTTATTGTGCAACAGATACTTAAAAATAAATATCTAAATGTAAATGCTAAATCTTAAATATAAATGTAAATCTCGAATATAAATCTTATATATATATATATATATATATATATATATATATATATATATATATATATATATATATATATAGTGTGTGTGTGTGTGTGTGTGTGTGTGTGTGTGTGTGTGTGTTAAATCTAAATTTAAAAATAAATCTTAAATATAAATCCAACATGTAAATCTAAATATAAATCTTAAATGTAAATGATTAATATAAACTCTAAATGTAAATCTTCTATATAAATCCAAATGTTAAATCTAAAATATAAATCTTAAATATAAATGATAAATCTTGAGCTAAACATTTAGATGACATGCAAATTAATAAAGCCCATGGGCTGTCTTGTCTGCTGACGTTAAAGCAGTGCGACAAGCAGCAGACAGCAGTGGAAGATGACCCTGCGTTCAAAACGAGATAAATCCGCCTCCGAAGGGCACTTCGAAGGGGGATCGATCGTGGCCGCCATCTTGAAGGGTCGTTCCAAACCTAAGGGCTCTCAAATAGCTGCTTCGAAGGGTCCTTCAAAACTAGCGTTTCCGTAGTGTTCAACTGTATGACACTTCGCTGCCAACCGGAACCGGAACAGGAACATTCAATTCTGCAGGTTTGTCAAGTGTAATGTAAATTAAACCAGCTACAACTGCAATCACAGTCTTGTTCTATACACAAACACATGTGACCTCCCTTCATCTCCATGGTTTATAAAAGCTCGTAATCATTATAATTAACTTAAAAAAATAAATAAAAAAAAAATATTTTTGAAACTGGCTAATGATTGTCATTTTACTGTAAATTCGCTGGATTTGTTATTTTAAATCAAATAATTATACACTGTGGCATTTTATTTAATAATCGAACATGCACTGTACATTTGTTTACAGGTTAATTTTTTATTATTATTAAAATACAACTTTTTACACATGAAGCTAAAATTTCTTCATGAAGTTTTAAATTATTTATTTTCTGTTTGCATTCTGAAAGCAGTTAGTGAGGCAAAATCATGTATAAATATTTCTGATTAGGTGCAGATTATGTTTATTAGCATCAGCCTTTGTGCATGGCAGCGGCTCCTTTGGCTTGGATAGATGACGCTGAAGTGCGTTCCAAATTACCTATATTTATTAGCCATACACCTTTCAACCCTCCGAAGTTCTCACTCTGGAGGGCAAACCCTCTAAAGGGATTAGGACATAGGGATGAGCCCTTCGGAATGGCACGCATGTTGGCAGATTCACTTGTAGGGTTGCCACCTCGGCCTTGTAAAAATTTATATTTAAGAATTATATTTTATATTTACATTTAGATTTAACATTTGGATTTAGATTTAATTTATTTTACAAACGGCACCCCATATTTGTGTCAGAGGAAATTTCTCCGCACCATTTTGTTTACACTTGGAGAGTTTTTATATTCATGAAAAGGTTAATTTACACGTTGCCCAGTCCATACACAGAGATATTAATTCATGCTTCAGAACGTCTGTAGGGAGCGCAGAGGAAAAAAAGCTACTGTTAGAAAATCACGCAAGCTTGGGGCTTTTTTGTTTCAAGTTTCAAACTGAAGTGTAATATTTTGTATTATTTGTTTTTACATTTTATTCTAATTTCATACATTCTATCTACAAGTTCAAAAGCCACTACACTATAGTGAACAGCAGGTGGTGCTGCATGAGCCTTAATAGGATAAACATGCACTAAACCATAACCATAACATTAAGACATTAAAGTAATAGTTCACCAAAAATGAAAATTCTCTCATCAGTTACTCACCCTTATGTCATCCAAGATGTGTATGACTTTCTTTCTTCTGCTGAACACAAATATTTTTAGAAGAATATCTCAGCTCTCTAGGTCCATACAGTGCAAGTGAATGGTGACCAGAACTTTGAATCTTCAAAATGATCACATAAAGGAAACATAGAAGTAATACATATGACTCCAGTGGTTAAATCTGTATCTTCAGAAGTGATATGATAGGTGTGGGTGAGAAACAGATCAATATTTAAGTCCTTCTTTACTATAAATCTGCACTTTCCCTTTCACATCTGAAAGTCACATGTGGTGCCTGTTTAGTTTCACTTTCAGGGCTGAAAGTGAAAGTGGAAATTTAATGTTGGTCTTTTTCCCACCCACACCTATATTGCGTCTGAAAATATGGATTAAACCACTGAAGTTTTATAAATAACTTTTATGCTGCCTTAATGTGCTTTTTGACCTTCAAAGTTCTGGCCTCCATTCACTTGAACACCATTCACTCAAAGGACCTCCAGAGCTGAGATATTCTAAATATCTTTGTTTGTGTTCAGTAGAAGAAAGACATACACATCTAGTATGGCATGAGGGTGAGTAAATGATGAATTTTCATTTTTTGGGTGAACTATCCCTTTAAGTATGTGAATTCACATCTGTTGAAATGTATGCCCATGTTTTTCAGTGTAATAAAGACAAATTGACATAATTCTGTTACCTTTGTGAAAAACCTTATGCCATGAGAACTCTTCAAGAAATATGATTTGCACCTTAGAGATAAGCAGTTTATTATTTGTTATTATTATACATCAGTGATCACACTTGAAAAACACTGATTCCAAGACAAATACAAAGTGCTTTGAAATGGGGATAATTAAAATTTGTGTTGATATAATAAAGTAATGCTTCACATATACAACTTATTTATTTTTTAATTCTAAAGCACAATTTATTATTTTCAACAATTTCAAAGAAAGAATGTTTAATAAACAGCACAAATACTTCTTCTGCAACCTAAACAACAGCAAATAAATTCAGAGAGAAAAGATTTATATTTAAGGAGTAGCGAGGGAATGGTAAAAATAAAATAAATTACAACGTTTACAACGTAAAACATGAGTAACAAGATTTACTTTTTAAAATGTTGAGATGGAGTGCATACTGGTCCCACATCAAATTATAGTCTAATTTGGACAAAAGAGAGTTTCCCATCAGTAAGGTCTGTCTCTGTGGTCGTGTCTGTGCTCACCCCTAAAAACATGAGAAACAGAGGCATTTAAACATATAAACTCAGCAAAAACATTTATTTTAAAGATAATTTTGTAAAAATCCAAATAAATTTACAGATCTTTGTTGTAAAGGGTTTAAACAAAGTTTTCCATGCTTGTTCAGTGAACCATAAACAATTAATGAACATGCACCTGTGAAACGGTCGTTAAGACACTAACAGCTTACAGACGGTAGGCAATTAAGGTCACAGTTATAATAACTTAGGACACTAAAGATACCTTTCTACTGATTCTGAAAAACACCAAAAGAAAGATGCCCAAGGTCCCTGCTCATCTGCGTGAGCGTGCCTTTGGCATGCTGCATGGAGGGATGAGGACTGCAGATGTTGCCAGAGCAATAAATTGCAATGTCCGTACTGTGAGACACCTAAGACAGCGCTACAGGGAGACAGGAAGGACAGCTGATCCTCCTCGCATTGGCAGACCACATGTAACAACACCTGCACAGGATCGGTACATCCGAATATCACACCTGCGGGACAGGTACAGGATGGCAACAACAACAGCCCGAGTTACACCAGGAACGCACAATCCCTCCATCAGTGATCAGACTGTCCGCAGTGGGCTTAGAGAGGCCAGACTGAGGGCTTGTAGGCCTGTTGTAAGGCAGGTCCTTACCAGACATCACTGGCAACAACGTCGCCTATGGGCACAAACCCACCTTCGCTGGACCAGACAGGACTGGCAAAAAGTGCTCTTCCCTGACGATTCACAGTTTTGTCTCACCAGGGGTGATGGTCGGACTCACATTTATCGTCGAAGGAATGAGCGTTACACCGAGGCCTGTATTCTGGAGCGGGATCGATTTGGAGGTGAAGGGTCCATCATGGTCTGGGGTGGTGTGTTACAGCATCATCGGACTGAGCTTGTTGTCATTGCAGGCAATCTCAATACTGTGCGTTACAGGGAAGACATCCTCCTCCCTCATGTGGTACCCTTCCTGCAGGCTCATCCTGACATGACCTTTCAGCACGACAATGCCACCAGCCATACTGCTCGTTCTGTGCGTGATTTCCTGCAAGACAGGAAGGTCAGTGTTCTGCCATGGCCAGCGAAGAGCCCGGATCTCAATCCCACTGAACACGTGCAAGTGCCTTGGTGGAAGAGTGGGGTAATATCTCACAGCAAGAACTGGCAAATCTGGTGCAGTCCATGAGGAGGAGATGCACTGCAGTACTTAATGCAGCTGGTGGCCACACCAGATACTAACTGTTACTTTCAGGGACACATTATTCCATTTCTGTTAGTCACATGTCTGTGAAACTTGTTCAGTTTATGTCTTAGTTGTTCAATCTTTTTATGTTCATACAAATATTTACATGTTAAGTTTGCTGAAAATAAAAGCAGCTGAAAGTGAGAAGTTTCTTTTTTTGCTGAGTTTATTTGCCATCACGTATAAAACCTTAGCATACACTTATGTATCAAAGTGAATAGTGTATATTGAAAGCCAAAGTTGTACAAGTTCACGTTTGTTCTATAACAGCCAAAAAAAAAAAAAAAAAAAAAAAGAGCAATGCACATCATCGAAAAACTTACCGTGAGTCCATCTTGCCAGGTCCGTATCCTCCCCAGTCACCTCGTCTCCCTCCTCTGAAGCCCCCTCGATCACCACCACGGCCACGGAAGCCACCTCGATCGAAACCGCCTCTGCCCCTATCCCCACCATAACCACCTGTAAAAACAAATTCCTTAAAGCAGGAATCTACTGTCCGAGTAAATAAAGCCAGATGTTACCTCAACATCTTAATTTTAGCCTGAAAGTTCATCTTTACCTCCCATCGGTGGCATAACTCCTCCACTGCCCTCAGGTTTGTCAGCTTTGCACTGATTGCACTCATTTCGCCATGAGAAGTTCAAATTACCACATGATCTGTACACATATAAAATAGAAAGTGTAATAAATTACATATCTGTGTCAGCACACAGAAAATATGTATCTCTGACATTTATCTACAGTCAGTTAAAAGCTTAAAGAGGCCCTATTTTTGGGATTTTACCTTTCCTTTAGTGTGTAACATTGCTCTTTGTGCATGTAAAATATCAGCGAAGTTACAAAGCACAAAGTCCACACAAAAGGGAGTTATTCTCTCCCACAGACAACACTGCTCAAGAACTACACAAAACGGCTGGATTGTAGTCCAGCCATTTCTTCCGTAAAGTATGTACGTCACTATGTAACACATTTGCATAATGCCCGCCTAAGGGCTACTTTGGCCCACCCTCAAACAAAGGTAGTTATAGCCGAGGCCAGGATGAGTTGGGTTAGTGTTGTCGCCATGTCGAGATGATGCTGTTCTTCACTGCGAAAGCAAAACCTCTTTGTTTGGACTTCCAAAGGCAGACAAATTGAAGTATCAGTGGTTAAAATTTATTTTTACCACTATTCCTCAGCAGTACAACCACAACCAATGCCGGATTTTCAAGACGGTTACTCCTGAAAGATGGTGCAGTTCCCACAAGGACAATCTGGTGCATCAGGATCACAACCTGTAAGTATGCTTGATTATTTGTGGATTTATCTGCTACTGAGAGTTCAAATGCAGAGTTTTGTGTTGTAGCTACGGTGTACACCCAGTGCACAGCTGTAGGCCTCTGCTAACCTGCTAGCTAATGTTATTGTGTTTGAATAGTTTTGCTAATCAGCTGCGGGCCCACTTTTACCTACAATTGTGTAGAATTATGCAGATTGTTTGTCGCAATTTTATTACGGGTTTGAACAAGTCCTTGTGGTGGCGTAGTGACTCGCCTCAATCTGGGTGGCGGAGGACGAATCTTAGTTGCCTCCATGTCTGAAACCGTCATCTTATCATGTGGCTTGTTGAGTGCGTTACCGCGGAGACATAGCACGTGTGGAGGCTTCACGCTATTCTCCGCGGCATCCACGCACAACTCACCACGCACCCCTCTGAGAGCGAGAACCACATTATAGCGACCACGAGGAGGTTACCTCATGTGACTCTACCCTCCCAAGCAACCGGGCCAATTTGGCTGCTTAGGAGATCTTGCTGGAGTCACTCAGCACGCCCTGGATTCGAACTCGCAACTCCAGGGGTGGTAGGTCAGCGTCAATACTCGCTGAGCTACCCAGGCCCACGATCTCAAGAGTCTTATTATGTAATTGCAAGCTGTAATGTTACAGACACTATCCACGGTAGTCCACGGCTAACTTGCTCACTAACCGGGAGTAAGCCTCTGTTCTCCGTTCATATCTTGGACAAAAAAAGTTAGGCTACACCCATTCCAGCAAAAGATGAATAATTTAGATGCACTACGTGTCTTTTACTTGAAGCTTTGTTAGGTTCACATTAATCAACAGTGTACTTGTAAGAAAGCTACTAAATTAACTTACCACTGTGAAACGTACTGCTCAAGTCATGCTTGCGAAGGTGGTTCGGGTCGATCAGCTTGTTCTTCCAAACATTCATTATTTCATTCATTTTCGGACTCTGGCTAGAGCTGGTACGGCAAAAACCGACACCACTGTTACTATAGTTACAGTAGTTTTTACATATGCTCAGGATGACTCGGGAGCTGAAACTCAGTTATGGTAAGAGGCATTACATTTCCCACACGCGCTCTACGCGGTTGACCAGTCACAACAGACTAGACCAGCTGACCAATCAGAGCAGACTGGGCTTTTCGGAAAGTGGGGCTTTAAGGAGACAGGAGGTAAATCAGAGCATTTTGGCCAGAGTATGAAGAGCGGGGAAATGTACAGCATGAGAAAATTAATGTGTTTTTTGAACATTAAAGCATGTAAATCTATTCTAGTAGACCCCCAAAATAAAATTACGAACCTATAAATTAGCATAATATGGGCTCTTTAACACTCCTATTGCGTTCAAAATCTGCATACACCTTTTGCATTGGCAGGTCAATTTTGACCCGGTGGAATTCAAGCTTATAAAGCATTCATAACCCGATGGTTTTCATCTAAAACTATATTGTAAGTCATTAATAAGTTCTTAACTGTTCATACATGTAAAAACAAAAAAATATATACGTTAACTAACAAATATAAAAGTTATTAATTAATATGCCATTTTGTAAGAAATAATAAAATATAGGAATTCTTTGAAATTTCAAAATATACATTACCATCAAAACCAGTGTGATACATGTGAAGACATGTGAAATGTTAAATTGTAACTAAGTATAACATAATATACAATTTATATTAACATCTAATGTAAGAATTACTAGTAACTTGAATGAATGTCCCATTACTCATAACTGCTCAATACAACTTGGTGGTTAAAAGTTATGAAATTAAACCTCATCAAAACAATTGTACAACTCAAGTATACAACAATAATACTTCTTTACTATGATTTTAAGCAAAATCTATTCTATTTACTTGCATGAACTGCCGAATGTTGATGCATGAGTATGCTGTAAGCTGGTTCTGCATCAGATGGTTGCAGAGTAAAATGTGGACAATTTCCTCTTTCAAGCCCTATTTAGACTAATGTGTGCTTGAACATAATCTTGCCACACCCCCTTTAGGCCTTAGTACATTTGATTTAGTTTATTTGTTATGATTGTTGCATCTGTCATGTCTGTTTTGTACAGGAAAATGTGTTTGTCTGTATGTGTGTGTGCATGTTTGTAAACTAGATGCAATCCCTGTGAGAGACAAAAAAAGTGTGTGAGAGAGTCTGGGAAAGAGGCTAAATGGAAGTGAAGTGTTCATAAGAAAAAATCTAATTCATAGATGTACAAAACAAATCTACATAATATCATGTGTAAAGCCACAATTGATGCCCAGGTCAATTTTGACCTTTATATAAAAAATATAAGCATTTAAAAACAAATTGTTACATCTCAAACAATTTTATTTAAAAAATCTGAAAAAATGTATTATGTGTATTTTGAGAGTCTTGACAAAGTCACAAAGTTTGGTTCCTGTACTAAAAACTACGTGGTATTTAAAAATTACTATCTACCTCTCCCGGGTCAAAGATGACCTGAACGCAATAGGAGGGTTAAACCAACACTTACAGGTTTGAACATTTCCAGTCCCCTGATCTCTGCTGGCCACCACCACCTCCATTGTTGCCTGGGAAACCACCACCATTACCACCACCTCGACCTCCCCCAAATCCCCCACGGCCCACTGGCCCTGCAAGCAGAACAATAAACAATTCCAAAAAACATGCAAATCATAAGAACCTAAAATACCACTTAAATACAATGCAGAGAATTTATCTTACCTCCTCGACCACGACCACCTCTCATGCCTCCACCACCTCGTCCAAAATCAGCCCTGCGAGTGGCAAAGGACACCTTGATTGGGTTTCCATTGAAGTCTTTACCTGTGGAGAAAAGTTGTAAAACAAAGTGCCATTCAGAAGTCTGAATCCACATGTGAATATGCTTCTATTGTGCATTTTTCTAATGTAATATAGCTTTTCATAACATAATTATATTATCAGCATAACCATTTGAGTGAAAAAATCAATTGAAAAATTAACATGAATTTCAGACTTTTTATTAGGTTTTTTGCTATGTTACCCAGCATGCACACAGAAAATCTGAGCTTTCATACAAAGGAGTTAAAGGGGTCATGACTTGAGGAATCACATTTTCCTTGATCTTTTGACATATCATTGATACTGTAAGTTTCAGAACTGAAAACGTCCTTCTTAATAGAAAAAAAGCATTTATTTAAACCAAGCTGTAAAAATGTCTCGTTAGGACTTAGTGGAACTTGTGACGTCACAAGGATGCCTATTGCAATGCCTATTTTTCCATCATTGCACACTTAGACCCGCCCACTGGTGGTCAGTCAGTCACACAAAACAGAGAGATGGGCCTGTCATAGGAGATTCATCCAAAGTGGACACCATGTGCCTGTCTGGATTTAAATGTTTTTCTACATAAACATGCATAGATGAATGGTTTTAACCGTTATCATCCATCTTGCGCCACTTTTAAAAGACGCAATGTCAAGCTATATCTCTGAAAAGGATCCCCCATTGACCAGTTTTTTGTCTTTTGTAAACACGCACTCGATGGATGTCTTTGATTATATTGCCGCGTTTCCGGCGAAGTGTGCCGCGTTTAAAAAGTGGCAAAAACGCATCTCAATCTGCTACTGCTAGAGATACACATGCAGTCCTGTGTGTAAACATACACCAAAGATGTGAGATATGAAGACCAGTGTCTCTGCTTTGGTCAGTTGAAGCCGATTGAAGCACCCAACATCTTAGTGGATTGTGTTACGTTTGTGTATTCAGAAGATTTCAGTGTGAACTTCTGTGTACAATATGATTCAAGCTTTGCAAAGGAACTGTTATTGAAAGATGGGGCAGTTAAAATTGGACTACTGGACAAAAAACTGTAAGTAACCAATTTCATTTATGAATATTACATGTGTCATATTCTGTTCGATAGGTTATGGTGCTGCTTGAGTGAACAGTTTGATACATTCAAATGAAATGTGTTGGGTGTATGTTGTGTTAACCCTGAAATCTAGTTTTATAATGTTGTGTGGAGTTGGTTCATTTTCTTCAGATTGCGTTTCAAATATGCCTGTATTGGAAGGTCTGCATGATGTTAGCCAATCACAACAGTGGGCGTTTACATTGAAGTCTTAAAGGGCCAGGCAGCTTAAAACCGAGTGTTTCAGACAGAGGGCCAGAGACAGGGTGGAAAATTATTATATATTAATAAATTATGACTGTTTGGAAAAAAAAAAAAAAAAAAAAAAAAACTTTACTAACATTTGTTACTAACTAACAAATTATTTATTGAATGGGATTAATTTATAGGATGAATCTCAGTTGCCTCCGCGTCTGAAACCGTCAATCCACGCGTCTTATCACGTGGCTTGTTGAGCGCGTTACCGTGGAGACGTAGCGCTTGTGGAGGCCCACGCTATTCTCCACGGCATCCATGCACAACTCACCATGCGCCCCACCGAGAGCGAGAGCCACACATTATAGCGACCATGAGGAGGTTACCCCATGTGACTTTACCCTCCCTTGCAACCAGGCCAATTTGGTTGCTTAAGAGACCTGGCTGGAGTCACTCAGCACGCCATGGATTCGAACTCGCGACTCCAGGGGTGGTAGTCAGCATCAATACTCGCTGAGCTACCCAGGCCCTAATAAATGTATTATTTAAAAAAAAAAAAAACATTTCATGACCTCTTTAACATGATATATGTCACAAATTTGCTTAATTGATTATTGACTACTGGTTATTAAGAAATGGTGCAGAGTATTAAAAATGTCTTATTCATTTTACATAACATTTCTAAATCCTAAAACATTGTTTATTTCCAGGTTCAAATTAGAATTAGAATTTTCAATGTGGACTCTTTTGAATGGCACTGTAACTTTTAATTGCACAGAATTCCTTGGAATCAACGAAAGAGGGTTAAGAGGAACCGACGCCAACCCTGTCTAACAAGGAAGGCAGATAATGTATGCTCTCGCATGGTCTATTTCAACGCACCATCAAACCAATCAATGGCAGCTTTGGCAGAAGGGGGGTCATCAAAGGAAACAGTAGCCTCTCCTTTCAGCTTCCCTGTCTCTCTGTCTGTATACAGATTTATCATGGGCAATCCTGTCTTTTTATTGATCTGTGAAAGAGAATGAGAATGAAAAAAGTAATTAGTGAGAAAATGGGACCCAATAGCTGCTTCACAATGTTTCTTGTGCCCTCCTTTATTGTGTACCTTGATGATGCCGATCTGTTTGAAGAAGTCTGCTACGGAGTCCACAGTATAGTTGTCTCCAAGACCTTGCACAAAGATCGTGTTGTTGTCAGAGTTTTCCTGGTCCTGCACTATAACAAAAGATTATAAAAAACATCATACCGGCTTGACGGTTGCTAAATATTGTGTGTAATGGACAATCGTGCTATTTGGCATGCAATGCATGGTTTTACTTACTGTTGGGCCCACCAGCTCCATGATCCCGGGGTACTTTGAAGTGAAGAAACAGTCATTAATATTGAGCATGTGCACAAATACACAATTTACAAAAACAGTCAATCATTCTACTCATTCCAAATCTGACTTTTCTTCTTTGGCTCATACACCTACTATACATACTAGAACAACTAGGAACTAGGATATAGAGAACAGTTATGCAAACCAGTAGCCACATTTCTGACTAAATGACAGCAATAAACACTATAAATTTCCAAAAATGTGGTTTTGCAAATAAATGACAACTTATCCAGTTTGAAATTCAAGACTGGCCAACATTTAAAAGGACTATTTACTCTTGTGAAAATGCAGTAAACTGTGTCTGTACTATATCTGCTGTGCAAATGACAAATAAACAAACTTAACTTGGAGGAAATTCTTTCCTCTGTAGATGGATTTATCCTTATATGCAATCTGAAATATGTCACATAAACTCCATACTCTCTTTTATATCACAACTACTCACAGTACAAGTTGTAGGGTGCAACCAAAACAAAAAAAAAGAGTAAGTATGGAAGTAAAATCCAACATTGTCACTGAATCCCTTCAATTGAATTTCTTATGGCTTTATGGATTGTCCCAGGTGAAGGTCAACATTTTTCTACAACCACAAGTAAATTTCCCAGCCATTGCATTGTATCACTTAACAACACCACAGATTTTTAAAGAGATTACAATTCTCTACATTTCCTTCTCACTCATCAGAATATTCACTTTACATTTTACAGGTCTACTCAAAAGGACAACAATAAGAATATAGGGTTGACTTAAAATGCTGTACTTCCAGTATTCAACTTTAGAAAATATGAGTTCAATACCAAAGTTTTGCAGGCTTATAGTTTTTTTTTTTTTTTTTTTAAATTAAATCCATCATAGATCCCGAATATCCAACAAAAATTGCTTCCACATGAAACCCAGAAGCATTTTCATTGGATTTGACTTTATATTGAATGAACTTTCCTTTGTTGAAAATTGTCTATTAGCTAATTGAGCTAGCCAGACAGATATTCATCAATACCTTGTTTTACTGTAACCAGAGATGGTGTGGTGAACAAAAGAAAGTTGGTTTCAGACAGATGTCGACATGTTCAAACAATTATGAATATGTTGCACATATGCTTCAAATCATACCATATATTGTGAAAACACGTGTATTACATGTGTAATGTTGACTTCCATCTCCAGGCCAGTTTTTATATATATATATATATATATATTTTTTTTTATGTTCTTCACATGTAATTTTTGTGTTGTCTTGATTTATTCCTCATTCGGACCTTCATCAGACCTCTTTCGGATCTTAAAACCACCACCGTACAGATGGCCCAACAGGCACAAAAGTATTTAGACAACCTCCAGAAAGCAGTTTAAGCAGTAGGGTGCACTAAAAAACATAAACTCAAAAAAAAAAAAAAAAAAAAAAAAGGAAAATCTTCAAGGTAAAGTCCACCATTTTCATTGATTTTTAGATAAATCTCCCAGTAGTCAGTACAGAAATGTTTTATCTGAATTTTGATGAATGCTCTGAATATTCAATATTCTCCCACAGCCTTTGAGAAATTTCATGTTTTGTCAGAATAGCTCAGCCGATACACAATACAGCCACCACATAACAAAACTGCCACAGTAGGTGCAAACATGAAAGATCAAGCCCCAAATTGTAGCACCTATTGTTGCACATCACCTGTTCACTCCCATTAGGTGTCTTAACCAATACATCAACCATCAACGGCCTTTTCGGCTATAACAACAACCGTTTTTACCACATTTGAGAGTACATTCAATTTGATTCTACTACATTTCCGATTCTAGAATTTCTAGATCTAGTGATTGACGTGAATATTATCTGGAGGTTAAAAAAAAAAAAAAAAAAAAAAACGTCTTAAGAGAGGAACATTGAAAATGACTCCAAGTTTCTTAGGATGTTTGACAAGTTATTGTGCATCGCAACTTCTCACAAGGTGAATGAGAGCAAGTACTTGAATGCTGAACCACTTAATCACAAGGTGCTCTATTATAACCATTTTCAGACAACACAAATGTATTAATTTACGAAAAACTTATATAGGATATATTTTATGATATATAACACTACATGGAAAAATGTAAATCTTAAATTTTCTTCCACCTACTTATCTTTTCTTCCACCATACATGATTAGAATGTTGTTGCTAAATGTATTAAGATTCAGTTGTTAAAACTTTACCACTTATTGTCCCACAAACGTTATCCCTGTGAATTGGTAACAAAATTCATTTCAGGGTGTTCCTTGTTTTCAGCAGGGGGCAGTAAGCAAAACTCCAGCTGTATAGGTAATGCACAGCTGTACAGAGAGCAAACCGCATTCCGGCTTGCTCAACACTATCAACAGCAAATAATGAAAATGTGTTCTTGCGTTCAAACACAGCTGGACGGAGCACAATGGACCCTTTTCACAAGTCCAGGTTCACAAAGCGGATGTCATCATAGTTGGATAAACTTGAATGGGGGACCACAGAAAATTTAATTTTTGCTTACCCATTTGCTCCAAAAGCAAAAGTAAAAAAAAAAAAAAAAAAAAAAAAAAAAATCAACAATTAAGAAGAGAGAAACAGGCCAAATTTTCTGTCTCTCCCTCAGCAGCTGTGTTAGAAGCCTCATCGCAGCTATGGTAACTGATTTTTTAAACTTATTCCAATGTAATACAATACAAAGTACAATATTATAAATGTACACTTTTATATTTCCAGTTTAAAAAATATTTAAAGTTTGCTCCATTTACGTTTTTTTTTTTTTTCCACCCAATTTGGAATGCCCAATTCCCAGTGCGCTTTTAAGTCCTCATGGTCGCGTAGTGATTCGCCTCAATCCAGGTGGCGGAGGATGAATCCCAGCTGCCTCCGCATCTGAGACCATCAACCTGTACATCTTATCACGTGGCTTGTTGAGCATGTTGCCACGGAGACATAACGCGTGTGGAGGCTTCACGCCATCCAGAACGAACCACATTGTAGCGACCACGAGGAGGTTACCCCATGTGCCTCTACCCACCCTAGCAACCGGGCCAATTTGGTTGCTTAGGAGACCTGGCTGGAGTCACTCATTACTCCCTGGGATTCGAACTAGTGAACTAGCGAACTCCAGGGGTGGTAGCCAGCATCTTTTACCACTGAGCTACCCAGGCCCCCTACTCCATTTACATTGTTAAAGAAGGCAGAAACCCCTCATAACAGGTCTGTGAAAATGGTCCATTCCAAATGCAGGGATCTCGAGACATGTTTTTTTCTGTTTCAAACTAACTTGATAGTGACCTAAAATGCTGTTTATGATGCAATAAAACCAAAGTGAGGTGCCCCAAAAGCGTCCATCTGGTACATGCGTACATTGACATCCTTAGAAAAGCCCTTATAATAAATCTATCTCAGACAGATTGATGAATTTAATTGCAAAATGGATTGCAGTGGACTGTAGGCCTACGATAGGCTTATGTTCAATAATATACAAATAAAGGTTTTGGTAAATTACCATTTCTCTGTGACATGACCAGACCCCCACTCCTCCCTCTAAGACCAGGCACTCTTTAAACCCCTTAAGTTCCTTGTTTAAAGAGTTTGTCACTTACCACCAAACTTATTGAATCCTCCACGATCGCCCATTCTGATGGAGAAGGAGAGAGACAAGCGAGACGAATTGAAGGTTGATGAGGGTGGTGCCCCATTTCAATCTTGAGGCTGGAAAGGCCCCACCCTTTAAACAAAACTTTCTACAAGCCCCCTTTCTTTCCTGTCCCCTCTCACTAGGTTCATCTTTGATCATAACCCATAAAGGCTTCTGGAAACCCTTTTGATATTCCTTCCTGAAGTCATGCAGGCCCTGTGTCATAACCATTTGGCCTATTTCGCTCTAAAGAATATTTCTCACCACATCTTTCTTTAAACATGTGGCTTTTCATTCTTTTCAGTGCATCAGTGGAATTTTTTTACCAAATAAATGATTATCTTTTATCAGATCAAAGGCACTTCTTAGCCCAGGACCTTTTCCCATTGTGCTCTAAGTGTTAGCGATGTTCTAATTCTTTGCGCAGAAACTGCATACAGGATTTTATTCAGTTTCACTTTTATAGTTATACAGAAATAACTGAAGTTAACACATTTCCCCTTTTTGGAATGATTCTGTATTTCCATATTGCTTTTCAATGTAACATTTGAAGTTACCATTCTTTAAAGCAAAACCATTTTTCTTCCACTGACGTTTTCGTTTGAATTTTTAGACACACATTTCTCAAATTTACTCTTGACTAATCCTCACTTTCCCAGTCCCTTTCTTCAACAGTTTTCTAGACCCTTTGTGTCTCTGTTTTATCTTCTTCAAAGGGAAAAGCATAAAATCGCAGAACCTTGCAGAAAACAGCCTAGGAGAAGATTTAAAGATTCATTAAAGCATTTAAAGCAACACATAATAATCCTGCAGAACAAGTGTTTACATGACAGCACCTCAAGGTGTGGACCAAAATGTGTGATCACAGCCTACCGGATAAGTCTTAGATCACCTGCTGCTCGTGTCATAGTGTTTTATGTGTTATAGGAGCAAGCTTTGATCATTTGTAAATAAAAACTTTCCAAATTTGCTTCAATAACATTGATCAAAATCATCATTAAGTGGTCATATTTAAATCAAGACCAGCTCATTAATTAATTTCATAAATTACAAATCTAACTAAATGTTTGGTTTGTGAAAATGTCAAATGCAAAATGCCTACTTTTTTAAAACAATATTTAAAACGTTATTCACACACTATTTATATTTCATGACAGTATCCAACTCAGGAAAACTACAAATAAAATGGGAAACCACAAGGCAATCCATTTTTATTTTAGTGCAAAAAAATGTCACTGAAAACTACAAACAAAACATTTGTAAACTGTGACCACAGTTTTGTAAGGTTCTATCAGGCATTTTGGTCGAAAATGAGTGAAGCACATACACCTACACAGCGAATGACACTACATGCTCTTGTGTGGTTATTTTTGTATTTTTCTAAATTCTGGGAGTAATATTTTTAAAAGTTCTATCACGGACATTTCTGAGCATATGGGGCCCTAAGCAAATTGACACCACAACACAGTCTTCAACAAATTTAAATATGTACATTTATAATTGGAATATATTATTTACAAAAAATGCAAAAATAATAACCAAATTTTACGTAAATTACCAATAAATATCTATACAAATAAAAATAGAAGACTATAAATAACAATAAATAACTATATACAAAAATTATATAGGCTCAGGGCAGTCGCTTACACCGCATATAACTAGAGACTGCCCCGTGTTTAGTCTATGTCTGCTAGCCAGAGTGGCAAACAAAACGTATCTAGGGACAGACAGAACCTTATAAACTAATGTCACAAACTACTGATCCCTAAATAGGGTGCTTGGCCCTTTGTATCCTAAAAACACCCTACTTCTGTTTTCATGCAATGTGGGCATGTCAAACCAAACATATGATATGATGCTCCCAAATACAAAAAGGTAAAATTATCTTTGGATCAACTTTTTGTCACAGGACTAAATGTCCAAACCCCTAATTCATTCATTTATTCACTGTTTTGTCCAATAACAGATTCTCATTTAAATAAAGACCTGGTGATTCATTGCCATTTCTGATCAGTTTTGGTTGAATTTTATGTGAACCTTAGGCTCATCTTGAGATGAGTGAAGATGAAGACAAAGTTCACACAATTTCAATTATATTCAGCAAACTTGCATCAACTTAATGTGAACATGAGGATCAACAATAAATCATAGATCTGACCATTCTGGCTCCAAAATGGACAAAGTATTCAGTTTCACTTCTTGTCAGTGTTACGGTTTAATGCAGATCATAACTTCATACCCCAAATCAAGACATTTTACCTTTAATTAATCAAGGTCTAGGCCACCATTTATTTTCAGCCCAGCCAGTTTAGATGTGCATATGGTGGAACCCTTTCGTCTCCATTTTAAATTGAACAAACAGGTAAACCACTTACCATGATCACCTTCACAACTTGTCCAATACTGTGTAACTTTTTTTTTCTAAAGCTGTTGCTTTTTCCCTAAACAACACACTGATATACAGTTGAAGTCAGAAGTTTACATACACCTTAGCCAAATACATTTAAACTCAGTTTTTCACAATTCCTGACATTTAATCATAGAAAACATTCCCTGTCTTAGGTCAGTTAGGATCACTATTTTAAGAATGTGAAATGTCAGAATAATAGCAGAGAGAATGATTTCAGCTTTTATTTCTTTCATCACATTCCCAGTGGGTCAGAAGTTTACATACACTTTGTTAGTATTTGGTAGCATTGCCTTTAAATTGTTTGTACTTGGGTCAAAATGTTTTGGGTAGTCTTCCACAAGCTTCTCACAATAAGTTGCTGGAATTTTGGCCCATTCCTCCAGACAGAACTGGTGTAACTGTGTCAGGTTTGTAGGCCTCCTTGCTCGCACACGCTTTTTCAGTTCTGCCCACACATTTTCTAGCGGACTGAGGTCAGGGCTTTGTGATGGCCACTCTAATACCGTGACTTTGCTGTCCTTAAGCCATTTTGCCACAACTGTGGTGGTATGCTTGGGGTCATTGTCCATTTGGCTTTTTTATGATGGTTTTGGAGCAGTGGCTTCTTCCTTGCTGAGCAGCCTTTCAGGTATGTCGATATAGGACTTGTTTTACTGTGGATATAGATACTTGTCTACCTGTTTCTTCCAGCATCTTCACAAGGTCCTTTGCTGTTGTTCTGGGATTTATTTGCACTTTTCACACCAAACTACGTTCATCTCTAGGAGACAGAATGCATTTTCATCCTGAGCAGTACGATGGCTACGCGGTCCCATGGTGTTTATACTTGCATACTATTGTTTGTACAGAAGAACGTTGTATCTTCAGGTGTTTGGCAATTGTTCCCAAGGATGAACCAGACTTGTGGAGGTCCAAAAAAAAAAAAAAAACATTCTGAGGTCTTGGCTGATTTCTTTTGATTTTCCCATGATGTCAAGCAAAGAGGCACTGAGTTTGAAGGTAGGCCTTAAAATACTTGTGTTGGGCCTCATGTATTCCGATAGAAGACAAAGGAAGGCCTAACACAGTCGTAAAACCTAACTCAGGCCCCCACATAAGTCATAAATTATACTGATAAAAATCCAAAATCAAACAAAGGGAGTCCAAAACAGACTACAAATCCCATGAAGCCTTGCTCACTATAGGATCGAACTCTCAACTCCTATTGGTTGAGGCACACAACAGAACACACTTCAACCATGACATCATCAGGAGTAGAAATACCTCTGAAATGCTTCCGGGATTTGCTTCCAGCAACTTTGCTCGCCGTGTGTAGACGCAGCTCATCGCTGCTCTCAGGTGCAGCCTCGTGGCACAAGGAAGTAACGTCCGACTTGAAACTGTGGCCATACAATCTCCATCTCGCTGGACGAGTTGAGATTACTCTGTGTTCCATCGAACACTCTAACTGATACGAAGGAGACCGCCGAGCAATCCGCATCTTCATCTGTTTGCCTGCAGAAGTGAAGAGATAAAAGATATCTCTTCCATCTTCAATCAAGTCGACGTCGCTAATTTCTCCGCCAGCCCGCCGAGAATCAGCAGCCGTACCGCCCGCCGACAGAGCGAGGAAACGGCCTCCCATCATCACCCGAGCCTCGAGGAACCAAGTCTGAGTTAAAGGACGGAGGAAAACACATTCTACCTGTGTCCTCATGCGATTCAAGTAAGAGGTTTACGTCTGGGCAGAGATAGAATATTATAGTGTGTTATTCGTGTGTACCGAGGTTTTTGCTTGTACAGTTTACGGACCTCCATATCCGCTCATTATTAATACTCAGGGTATTAATTATCACAAATTTGATTTGCTGTATTGTGGTCCAACCACATTGGACTGTTGTGCATTTCCGCCATCGCAGGTGAGACCGGCAAACTGAGTTTATCCATTAAAGAATCAATGAACACGGAACGGTTTACGAGCCGTCTACCGCGTCTCTGAGTGATAAACTAACAGCTGCTTTCTCTCCCAAGATCGCGAAATCGGCTTTGGGGCCGTCACTTATTTCTCTCTCTCTCTCGTACTAACCACACACATACATACACACACACACACACACACACATCTTATGTGTTATAGGATTATTTTAGTTTCCATATCTAATCATATCACTGTTTAGTTTGTAGTTGTAAGTCGGAAGTTTATTGACTGCATTGTATTCATTATTAATTGATATTACTGCATAAATAAACTGTTATATTACAAAGAGAAGTGTTTTGGTTTGTTTTGCATACGCCTGTGTCATGCTGACGGGATGTCAGTGCTCGGATTCAAGCCTTCATTCATTGTTTTCTTCCGAAAATCGATATTCTTCGGATGTCGATTTTCCTAAGAAAACAATCTAATATTGAAACTGTTATACTATCTGGTTGTTAGTCCCTGATTCCAGGGTGGTGCCCCGTCAATGTTAATCCTTATTAATATTCTATTGATTTTTGATAATTGATAATTATCTTTGATGATTGTTGAATTTGAATGATCAATAAGCTAGTGTTAATTTTATTTAAAGTTTCATTGATGTTAACAATTAATGATTATCTTTGATAATTGTTGATTTAAAGGATTAAAAAAGCTAACATTGATTCTCATCAATGTTCTAATGATTTTAATAATTAATAATGGTCTTTGATAATTATTAATTATTGCTAATAACCAAACCTGCTCCTAAACGTAGCGCACTACATTTACTGGAGCCCCATATGAGGTTTTAATTAGTTAGATTCAATTAATTAATTTAAATATTAATTAATAACTAAAGAAATAATTATTAATTATTTCTGATAGTAACACTGATCTAAACAACCAGTAAAGCCCTACACTTCCACAGGTACACCTCCAATTCAGTACACCTCCTATCAGAAGCTAATTGGCTAATTGTGTAAAGCAGGGGTCTTCAACCATTTTCAGGCCAAGGACCCCTTGGTGGGTAGAGAGATGGAGCCGGGACCCCTGTTACATATTGTATAAAACTGAGTGTTGCGTTTTATGCCTATACAAATGTGGATGGTAGGCTACCAAATTATTGTATGTATACTTCATGATGTTTACATTGCAAATCCATTGAAATAATCATTAAATGCTGCCCTGCTGTAAAGACCAGCTAAACCCAGCATAAGCTTGTTGGCTGGTTTCAGCTGGTCGCCCAGCCTGGTCATAGCTGGTCAGGCTGGTTTAAAGGGGTTTTGAACCCTTTTTTTAGCTGGTCATGCTGATCTTAGCTAGTCAGGCTGGTCAGGGTGGTCTTAGTTGGTCAGGGTGGTCTTGGCTGGTCTCCCAGCCTGACCAGCTAAAAAGTGTTCAAACCCCCTCTGAAACCAGCAAACTGACCAACCTGGCTAGGCTGGGCGACCAGCTAAAACAGCCAACCAGCTTAAGCTGGTTTTAGCTGGTCTTTTCAGCAAGGATGTAGAGCAGGGGTCAACATTTTTGACATGAAGTGACATTTTTAAATTCCTCTGTAAATCCCTGTGCCAAACCTCCAAAAAGAAAGAAAAATACAGACACACAGACAGACAGAAAGAAAAACAGATACACCCTGTCCATGCAGAATAAAAAAAACTTTGTCTTCATCTCATGTGAGTGATCAATTTTATACATACATTTTTAAATTACTGTTGATTTCACTGAGTAACAGTTTGTAATGAGGAAAACAATGACTGAGTGCATTTTTAATTATGTTGATTAGAGAGTAATCGTCTTGTGTGTGTGGAACGTCAAGGACCCTGTAAGCCATCTTTATAATCTCAGTAGTACCAACGCAAAGCAGATGCGTTTACTCATGCGACCCTCCACTGCAGCGCTGCTGAACCTGATGTGTGTAGCGCTTTGAGAGGCTCGTGATAAGCAGTGGTCATGTGAAGGATTTGTCCGTGCTGCGCACTTCTGCTGACTAGCGCTGTTTAGTCACTCTTTAATATTTGGTATGCAGCTGCGAAGGATTCAACATGCCGATAATTCGTACTCCTGTCTCTCGCTGTCACTCACGTGCGAGTGAGTGAGTGATTATTACAAATGCCACCAATGGTGGATCAAACAATAATTTGCGGACACCCTGCAGTACAACGCAGTCTCCCTGTTGAAGACCCTTGATCTAAAGGCTTGACATAATTTTCTGGAATTTTCCAAGCTGCTTAAATGCAAAGTTAACTTAGTTTATGTAAACTTCTGACCCACTGGAATTGTGATATAGTCAATTAAAAGTGAAACAATCTGTCTGTAAACAATTACTGGAAAAATTACTTGTGTCATGCACAAAGTAGATGTCCTAAACGACCTGCCAAAACTATAGTTTGTTCATTTTAAATCTGTGAAGTGGTTAAAAATTAGTTTTAATGACTTCAACCCAAGTGTATGTTCTGATTTCAGCTGTATACAGGCGGACTGCATATGATGAATGAGATTTTTGAAGAGCAGGAATGCATAATGTTTGCTTACCCCATTCCTCCTCTGCCCCGAGGTCCTCCACGACCACCTCTGTCAAACCCACATGCCCCTCGACCTCCAAAGCCACCACCTCCACGGCCACGTCCCCCTCTACCATCCTGGCCATATCCGCCATCCTGACCACCACAGCCTCCTCCTCCACTACTACCACTCATGGGTGGGGAATCCTGATTGTAGCCTAGAATTGAAATAAGGTTTAAAACCTCTCAATTTATCAGTACTTTACATGTCTAAACTTCAAGACATCCATTGCCTCAGCACTCTAAAATTTAACTACGCTCTACTAAGTGTTTTGAGGACCTGTATTCCCTGAACACAAATGTTACATTTATTTTCTATACCAAGATCATGTTATCAGTTATGCCGAACATAACTCTTAAACTCACCTCCCTGTCCATATTGATTTTGTTGCCCATAGTTTTGAGGTGAAGGAGAATTGTAGTTGGGGGACCGGTTGTAAGACCCTCCTCCATGCTGAGAGGACTGGTGTTGGCCCCCACTACCCCCGTATCCACCACTCTGCCCCCCACTTCCACTATAACCACCGCTCTGACTTCCATAACCACCCCCACCCTGCTGCTGCCCATAGCCAGACGACTGGGAGTTAGTGCCGTAGTTACTGAAACACAAAATTAGTTATAATCTAAAGAAAACCCTAGCCATTTAATAATAATAATAATAATAAGACAAAGAACAGCAAAAAAATAAAGCCTGCACTGAGCTCAATCAATATAAATGAAGTTTAAAGGGATAGTTCACCCAAAAATGAAAATTCTGCAATCATTTACTCACACTCATGCCATCCCAGATGTGTATGACTATCTTTCTTTCTTCTGCTGAAAAACGAACAATGATTTTTAGAAGAATATCTCAGCTCTTTAGGTCCATACAGTGCAAGTGAATGGGGTCCAAAACATTGAAGCTCCAAAAAGCACATAAAGGCAGCATAAAAGTAATCCAAGTGACTCGAGTCGTTAAATCCATGTCTTTAGAAGTGATCCAATCAGTTTTGGGTGAAAACAGACCAAAATGTAACTCTTTTTTCACTATAAATCTTGACATCTGCACAATCCTTGGTGATCATGATTTCAAGCTTAATACCACTTTCAATGATTGTGCCAAGAGACTGCAATGGCAAGATGTACATTGAAAAATAAGTTACATTTTTGGTCTGTTCTTACCCAAAATCAATTTGATCGCTTCAAAAGACATGGATTAAACCACTGGGTTCTTATGGATTACTTTGAATGCTTGCATTGTATGGACCTAAATAATCTTCGTTTGTGTTCTGCTGAAGAAAAAGTCATACACATGTGGGATGGCATGAGGGTTAGTAAATGATGAGAGAATTTTCCTTTTTGGGCAAACTATTCCTTTGATGTAAAATCTACAAAACGTAAACAAACAGATTTCAGACAAACTCAGATCCAGATTTATAGACTAATACTCACCCAGAGATAGAGGAAGGAGAAGACTGATTCTGGTTATAGCCAGAGTAAGAGGACTGCGGGTTGTATCCTCCACTTTGAGCTGGTGGAGGCTGGCTGGTGGTACTGTAGCCTCCAGAGCTATAGGACTGACTGGACTGAGATGGGGGCTGAGACCCATATCCACCTAAAGGAAGATACGGATTTGAAAAAGTTAGCCAAACCCGGCGACATTAGTCAAATGTATTATTCTGCAAACAGCATTTCCAGAGTATTTAGAAGTGTGACTGCCACATTAAAAGATCAATAAACTATCGATTAAAAACAACCACACCTGACTATAAATTATAATCATGTAACGAACAGAAATAAACAATACCTGATTGGGACTGTCCATAGTTGGATCCATATCCACCCTGATTATATGGAGCAGAGCTGCTCTCTGAATTCTGGTTGTAACCTCCTCCATAGCTCTGTTGGCCAGGAGGTTGACTGTAACTCTGACTCGACTGTCCTCCATAACCACCATATCTGGGCACATCGCAATTAATTAATTATTTCCATGTAAAATGTGTGCAATCATTCAATCTTATGACGAAACTATGGATGTTAAACAACTTACCCATGGTTTGAAGTTTGGGCATAATCTAAAGGAAAAGATATCAATAGATAATGTTCATTATAGGTGTTGGCTTTTCTTGGATGTGTGTGTGTGTGTGTGTGTGTGTGTGTGTGTGTGTGTGTGTGTAAATATTGGCATCTGTATTGACATTTATTCAAAGTGGTAGACAGAGGAGATTAGTCTATTAATACAGGTAATACTAGGCAAGCTGTCAGCATAATAAACGAATGTGAGCGTTTTTGTTTTGTCGGGTCGCTCGCAGTGAGTGTATGTAGAGGAAAGCCAAATAATTAATCTCTTGAAACATTTTCAATTGGTTGTCTCGTCTCATGCTAGGCTCAGAGTAAATGTAGGTCAGTAGCACAAATCAGCTCATAGTGAAAACACGGCAAACAAAATGGCGGAAGCCGACATGTTCTTCGTTTTTGCCTTTTCACAATAAAACATAAATGCATCGGATATGCATATCGCTTTATTACATTTCCCATTACATCGCTAATTGTTTTTGGCGCGTGCGATTGACAGGTTAAGATGATAGAAGGTACGTTTTGCATCACAGTGCCGTGATTATTTAAACAAGGTCCTAAAGTAAAAAACGAAATATGTCACATTAATCTCTTACCATTTGTCGCCATGATTGCGCGTGACGTCCTATTTAGGAGCTGATACAAAACGCAGCTTATTTATTTGGCCTGTCCCGGTAGTCACCTTTGGCTTACAATATCAAATGCGCATAGTGATGGAGAGTCGATTCCTCGACTCTGACTCGTCATAGAATCGGAGTCAACTCAGATACAGGAATCGATTCTTTTGTTCGACTCCGTAACTTTATGAACAGAACGTTGTGATTGGCTTAAAATAATGAATTGGCGTTCTTAAGAACCAATCACATCCCCTACAAACACCTGTTGGTTGGTGGGACACCACCTCACTCATCATGTGCGTTTGAGTGAGAGATGTGCGTGCGTGCAAAAGAGAGAGAGAGAGAGAGAGAGAGAGAGAGAGAGAGAGATTTGAAAACTTTCGGAAGTTTGTGTAGTATTACATCAATGCAAGAGGCAGTGGTTGGAAAAGTAGATTCTCCCAATTTGTCTAGTTTCTATATGACAATGAAATTATTTCCGACCCAGCCTGTTTCTTGTTATTTTCCCTCTTAAAATTGGATATGGGCAGCAACTAGGGAATGAAATTGTTACCGGTCATTTTAAGGTAAATTTATGCAATGTCTAATGCGATTAAAGACTGCAGTCTTCACAGGGCCATCGTCAGAACATATGGAATAGGAAACACTTATTAACTTACAGGTAAACTAGTGATATTTTATCAAAGCAATAACCACACCAGTATATCTTAATTAAACCCACTGCTATTTAATCTGTTGAGTTTAAAAAGCTGCCGTTATAAAATTTTCACCATACATTCCACAAAAAAGCAATTTCACACACCACACTGTATGTTCCATTTAAAAACAACTGTCCAAATTTTTTATTTTTTTATTTTATTACATCTCCATAATATGCCTATTAATAGTTATTGAAGTGAATCGAGCAAGAAAATATGTGCGATTTGTTTTTCCATCGGCATGGAAGCCATCTAGACTAAGCTTCTCCCGTCGCACTAACGTTAGTGTTTGGATTTGGATAGGAGAACCTGACCAGCAGTTACAGGAAAAACTTCAACTTTATCACGGAGCGGCAATCAGGCGCAATAAGCAGTGGATTGATTGAGGATACGAGTGAAAATTAAACTATTATTTTTATAATTCCATTGATTTTCCGCTCATGCCTGACAAGGAATTTTGGGAGTGAAGGAACTGCCTTCTAATGGCCATCCCTGGTGGCGATCCTGAATTTTGAAACTGTCCTGATTGGTAATAAATAGAGTCGAAATGTCGATTCCATCGACTCCAACAGGAGTCGGAGTCGACTCAAAAATCTCGAAATCGAACACCCCTAACTGCGCAACTTTGCGGATACTGGCTCTGTTTTGTCTGTTGGAGCTTGTGGGTAGCACAATCTTTGCACCAGTCAAATCATGGATAGTTGGATACTACCTATTTGTCATTATTTTCCATGCAATTAATTTTTTCTGTCTTTTGATTTGGGTGTGAAATATGTCTTGAACATGTTCTTGACAGCTAATGTGACATTCATCCCTTTAGCCCCCCATTTCTTCTTTTCATTGCTTAATAGTTCACCCAAAAATGAAAATTATCTTTTAATTTACTCACCCTCATGCCATCCCAGATGTGTATGACTTTCTTTCTTCTGCAGAACACAAACGAAGATTTCTAGAAGAATGTCTTAGCACTGTAGGTCCATACAATGCAAGTGAATGGTGACCAGAACTTTGAAGGTCCGATAATATTTTAAAGGCCACATAAAAATAATCTATAATATGCCAGTGGTTAAATCCATATCATTAGAAGCGATATGAGAAGTGTGGGTGACAAATAGATCAATTTTGAAATCCTTTTTTTATTTTTATTTTTTTACTATAAATCTCCACTTAGTTTCACTTTCAAAATGTGAAAGTGGAGCTTGATAGTAAAAAAATGACTTAAATGTTGATCTGTTTCTCACCCAGACTTATATCACTTGTAAAGATATGGATTTAACCACTAGAGCATTATGGATTACGTTTATGTTTCCTTTATGTCCTTTTTTGAGATTCAGAGTTCTAGTCACTATTCACTTGCATTGTGAGGACTTACAGAACTGAGATATTCTTCAAAAATAATTGTGTGTTCTGCAGAAGAAAAACGTCATACACATCTGGGATGGCATTATGGTGAGTAAATGATGAGAATTTTCATTCAATACACAAGTCCTATTATCAACAATTTGTGTCTGCAGCACCGTTTATCTATATAAAAAAAACGAATTTCAAACTGCTTTTACAAGGATTATAAAATGTATGACAAGTATGCATATCACAATAGATCAAGAATGATGAAAAAATGTCAAGTGTAATTCCAACAACCAACCCTTGTAAAAAAAAAGATGAGCAAAAGAAAAAAAAGAATAGTGCAAAATAGAGGTGAAAACCCAATCTCAAGAATCTAAATTCAAAGTAAAAGAGGTTAAAACACAGATGTTGATTGCATAAGTTAAATCTTTAGTGCATGACGAGATGTAATATGCAATTTGCCTTATGTAGTAAAATTGATATGACTATTCATTACAAATAATCAGAGTAGAAAATACAAAAAGAATAAGAATATTGCCATTTTACCGTGTTTTGAGGTCATAGTGACAATGTTTTTACCATATTTAAAAATGCACATAAGCAATCTCATACACAATAATAACAGTGTAGCAACTACATTATTGCTTAGGCAGGATCAGATAGCTAAATCACTCCATCTGCATTATTAACAAGCCTCGTATTACAAAATTATACAAAAAATACATCTGCACTAATTTTGTTTGGTTTTAGCAAACATCATTACATTTGCACTTCTGAGGCTTTGCATTGACTACATTCAAAACACAACAACTTGGCAGTCAATGCCACACAGATAAAATACCACATTGTACTTAACTACTATCTACAAAAGAGCACTAAAGCAAAATAGAGACATAGAATGAGAGGCATTTGACTTTCAATTCTCCAAGCATAACCCAGCAACTGAGCTTCTGGTACTGTGGAGCGGATGAGGCCAGCAAAACTTGAGACTTTGGAATAGACACCTGGTTGGTTCTTCTGAGCGCATCCAAGTCCAAAACTTACAACTCCTGCCTGAATCCATGTCCCATTGCCAACAGGACAAACCAGAGGGCCTCCAGAGTCTCCCTGAGAGCAAAAAAAGGATGTCATTTACATTAAAAGAGGTCAAAACTGCTAACGGTTTAGTGCTCTTTTGTCACTGTACGATGTGTAAGATGGTACATTAAGTAGTATAGTCCCATACCTGACAGGAATCTTTGCCTCCCTCCATATATCCAGCACAGATCATGTCTGACAGGATGTTCACTGTTTCTGAATTAGATGACTGAATGTGGTACATTGATTGGCAGGAAGATTGGTCAACAAGGGGCACTTGCACTTCCCGTAGAGCCCCAGTTCCAGTGAGGGGGACTATTTGGGGGAAAGAGAGAGAGATCGCTAATTTCAACATGCACACAAATGTAATCACAGTAAGTCTTAGCACACTACTCCCCATAGAAAAACACACTGAGCACAGTTAAACTAACACATGAGACAAAAAACTGTGATTAGCTATCGTGCATTACTTAGACATTGTAATCCAGGGGTCGGCAACCTCTGCCACGTGTGCCAGCAGTGGCACATGGAGGGGTAATCACTAGCACGTCAGCAACAGCAAGAGAGGAGTAGACTATTTTATTTATATAAATTCCGCACCTGCATTCCAATCTACATCTTGATGTAATCCTTCCTCATGATCATTCAGCATGTTTTCATGAGCTGAATGGGAGGCTAAACAAAAAGTTAAAATGTGACGAGACTGCAGTATACCCAACAGACTTGTGCAGCGCGTGCAAGCCATTCACGCATCACAAGCCGGCAGTGCTTCACTTTCAGTTAATCACGCGCCCGCTTTGCTTCGGTCAGGCTGCGCGGATGACAGCCTACATTTCATATGTTTCTTTTTTGTTTCAAAACAACTCGTGATGTAATAATGAAAACACCATTATTAATCCTTGAGATTTCCAACTCAGCATACAGGTACACCCTCCTTAAACCATGGTCACACTCAGAATTACATTAAACAATTAAAAGAGAAAACAAAACAACATTGTGGAGTTCAAAAATCCAAGTCTTTTCCAAAAAAAAATTAAACCTGGAAATAAAGTTTTAGGATTTTGCAGGTGCGATTCACCAAAAAGGGCTGAATAGTTGTTTGGCTTGTGATGCACGAATAGCTTGCACGCACAGTGCATGTCTCATCATATTTTAATCATTTTTAGCCTCCCATTCAGCTGATGAAAACACACTGCGTGATCATGAGGAAGGACTACATCAAGATGTAGATTGGAATGCAGGTGCGAAAAACTGCTCCTCTCGCTGTTGTTTGCATGCTAGTGATTACCCCGCTGCGTGATTTTGAAAAATGTATGACATAATATAATATTTAAGATTCCACACAAATTCGTGATCAGTAATTAAATAAGCAAATTTGTGACAAACTGTGTTAACTCATTTTGTACAAAAGGACGGGTTTTCTTTCATTAAATCCTTTCACATGCAGAATGATGATTATATCATAATCATTAAGTTTTGCACAAATTTTTCACTCAAACTGTTAAGGTGATAATATCATTTGTAAGGAAAAATAAACAATTAGGAAAAATGCAAAATAGAAATAATTTTGGACTCAAACTTCGGAAAATCACATACATGCGCTTGTTTGTTTGTTTGTTTTTTTGGTGGGGGGGGGGGGGGGGTTAGCACAGCCATTGACCAGGAAAATAAAAAATGGCACTCTGTGTCAAAAAGGTTGCCGACCCCTGTTGTAATCTTTTTTTTTTTTTTTAGACCACTATGTCCCACACTGTTAAAAGTGGTAACCTGCAATTTTTGGAGGAGCTGTTTCTACCTGATCTAAGCCATAAAATTAGTTTTGCTGGTGTAACTTAATGCTCGAAAATGCTAATTCTCTTCCAGGTTTTAGGACTACAAACTAACTAGCTCTATAGCATATTCAAACAATAAAGCTTTAAACTTGGCATGTGTGGTGTGCTTGTCTAAATATGTCCATAATTGTTCTTGACTTCCTGTTCCTAGTGCACTGTAACTACCACTACAGAAATCTAATGGAAAGAAACCCAGCAATCACTCCCTAGGAAACACTTCCTCCCCATACACTCCTAATATACAAAGCCTCAGCCATGGTCTTAAATCCTCTACAATAAATCTTATTTTTTAAGGAAACCCTTATTTCTTGCTTGATGCACTTACCCCCCTCCTGTGTGTGGCCCCAGCCTGTGACGTAGCAAAAGGTTCCACTGTCGAACTGTAGGCCAGAATGAGGTAGACACACAGGCTGGATTCTGTCTGACCAGGTGACCGGAGAGCGCAGCTGAACTAATGCTACATCTCTGCCCTGCTGAGGGTTTGAGTACCCCTCTGGAACTACCACCCTTTGCACCAGACTGACCATCTCAAACCTGTTTAGGCCATTGAGCTGATGACGTCCCATGTACAGGCGATATGAAGACACTTCTGAAGGGCTAAGGATAGGAGAAATGATAATAAGTGAATGATGATAGAATTTTCATTTTAACAATTAAAGTTTAGTGTAAATGAATGAAATTCTCTGAAACAAGCTGATTTTGGCATGTAATGGAAATTTGAATATGGTAAATAAAATTAAAATGTTGTCCTCTATTTTATACATTGTACTTTGTATATTGTAATGTGTACACATTGAAATCAAAATAAAAGTTTTGCTGCTTTTAGTCCATATATATTAGCTTTAAGGTCATCTATATGATAGTGTACTTTTAAACGTTGACAAAAATTTTTTCAGATACAAGCATTTAAAATCTGCGGTCTCTCTCTTCCAGCTAAAAAGACTCAAGAACATCCATTGCGTCACATAGAGGGTGAGAAACCTCGTCCAGTCAAGTGCTTTCTAGAATGAGAGCGCATACTCCACCTAAAACTGTTCAGTGTGTCTGGCTGCGTTTTAATTGATGCTGATCATGCCTTAAAGGAATAGGTCACCCAAAAATGAACATTTGCTGATAATTTACTCACCCTCAGGCCATCCAAGATGTATCTGAGTTTCTTTCTTCATCAAAACAGAATATAAGATTTTTAGGATTTCATTTCAGGCCTCCTCCTCTAAACAATGCAAGTGAATGTCCTCCATTTTTTGACAGTCCTAAATGTATATTTAGGATGCATCAAAATAATCCACATGACTCCAGTTGACAAATAAAGGTCTTCTGAACCCAAACGGTTGATTATTTTTAGAAACAAAACAATACTTATATACTTTTTAACTACAAATGTTCGCTTCGGATCTATTCCTTTAACAGGGCACTTCGAAGGGAGCACAATCCATGCTGTAGGGTCGTTCCAAACAGATTTTCCAATAAGAATCACTTAGAAAGTTGGTTCTGACTGAACAATATCACCTTTCAGCCATCTGAAGCTCTCACAGTGAAGGGTAATTGTCTTTGAAGGGAACAGGGCATGATCACTTCTAAATGGGACGCTCCAATGTGGGAGCTGGACGCGTGGAAAGTTGCTGGAATTTATTTATACTTTTTGTGCAGCCGGAGTTTCTTGGGGTGTATAGCTCAAGTAAATGTTCTTTAATCTTTATGCTTAGTGTATTGTGATTCAAAACATGGATATATTATCTTTTACTCGCTTGTGTCTCATTTGTCTGCATTGGACTTGCACAACAGCTCCAGCATCGTCGTAAGCAAAGACTGCGATGTGCTGTGTACATTTGTGGGCTTGTTATGGATTAATGTTGTGAGTAAAATCATCATTCGGTTCTTTGAATAACCCTTCTTATCCTGACGCGCCAATCGCTTTGGAATAGGGTAAATCTGGACTCATCAGACCACATGACCTTTTTCCATTGCTCTACAGTCTAATCCTTATGCTCCCTAACAAACTGAAGTCAACAAATGGCTTTCTTGTGGCCACACAGCTGTTTAGTCCCAATCTTGTAAGTTCTCATCACACTGTGCATGTGGAAATGCTCTTACCTTCACTATTAAACATAGCTTTAGTGATCTCCAATCACGATCATTCAAGATTTTTTTCTGAACAAATTTCTTCCGCGAAGCTGACGGTTCACCACTATCCTTCCAGGTTTTAATAATGCATTGGACAGTTCTTGACCCAAAGCACTTAAGTATCTGCTTATTTAAATCCAAAACGGCAACTTTGTTTTTGGTCAGGCAGTGTATAAGTATGGGTGAGAATCAGATCAATATTTAAGTCCTTTTTTACTATCAGTCTCCACTTTCACGTTCATATTCTTTAACATTTTCACATCTTTTGAAAGTAAACGTGAAAGTGGAGATTTATAGTAAAAAAAAAAAAAAAAAGGATTTATATATTGATCTGTTTCTCACCCACACTTATATAGCTTCTGAAGATATAGATTTAACCACTGGAGTATGGATTACTTTTATGCTGCCTTTATGTGATTTTTGGAGCTTGACAGGTCTGGTCACCATTCACTTGCATTGTATGTACCTACTGAGCGTTTTGAGCAGAAGAAAGAAAGTCATACACATTTGGAATGGCATGAAAGTGAGTAAATGATGAATGTTCACTTTTAGTTGAACTATCCCTTTAATGTAACTGCATATTTTTTGCATGTTGAGTAGATTCCCAATGTGACCAAGATAAGTTCCAGTACCTCACATTCTGATTCTGATCCAAAACGTAACTTTTTTTAGCCTTACTGAAGTCCATTACTTATGAAATTTTATTTTATTTACCGGTAAAGACGGCAGATAACTGGTCTTATGTAAAAATGTAAATTGAGCAGACCCTGACCAAATTGTATTATTCCAGTGACTGATGATCAAGCAATTGCCTTACTAAGGAAAGCAGTGTGCAGCAGAAAGGACCCAATTTCTGGCAATTATGGATCCACCGCAAACATGGCCACTAGCTCCCATTTGAATGTCCACTTGCCATGGCCATGCCCCTTCAGATGCTTCAAGTCCTCCTACGATACGTTTCCCAAGCGGAGGCCTACCACACACTTAAGTGAGCAGGTCAGAGGAGAATTAGATTATATACAGAAGAGATTTCCTACTAGTACACACCTGCCATAGAAAACCCCTAGAGTATTATTTCTTCTGCTCATGGTCTCAAAAGGAGTTACACAAATAGGAGTATGACACATGAGGCATTTGAGTATAAACTGTTTTGGGTAAGGTTACAAACCTAAAGAAAAGTGAGGAGAAATAAATTACCTTGTGCCTCACATGTCGACACACCTATAATGCAGGAATAATAATAATAAATAAAAAAAATAGTTTATTCAGTGTGATGGATTTAATAAATGGAATGAATCAAATGGTTAGACTGCAACTGAGCCACTACACCACTAATGGCTTACCTGATAAAATCAAGAGCATTAGCAGCGATATCCTTGAATCAGTCATTCTGAGTTTGTTGGCGGTGTTCTGTAAATAATTATGTGAATGTTTTAAAGAATTAATTATTATGTTGATTGCCCCCTGCCCCTTGGTGTGACCCTTGGGCTCTATAATCAAACAAAGAATAACCAACATTGTCATCAACAATTGGGTTCAAACACTTACCTGGAATGTAGGAGGTTCTATATCCAAAAGAAAAATATTACAGAGCAGATGTAATCCAACAAAATTATAAAAGAAGCTGTGTACGTCTGACGCGCGTTTTATTTTTTTAACCTACATAAACTTTTTAATTTCGCGCGAGGCTACGGGTTTGCGATGCCTTTTCTGAAAACGGTACATACTCGTATCTTTCCCAATTACATCTGCTTTGAGAGTTGTACTAAAAGGTGCGAATGTGAGCGAGAGTTAAGGAAAGACAATTTAACGAAAACGCAGCAGGAAAAAATCAGATGCCTGAGTAGGCTACTAAAAGTACCTGTGCGTTTCTACCTGCTGGCAGCATCCAATCACAATCCGCGGTTTCAATCTCGTCCGAATAATGAGCCCGTTGTTCTCAGCACGAGATGATTCACACAGAGAACATTTCAGGGAATTGAAGTAGAAGTCCTGCACCGCGGTAAAGTTAGTTTGACGTTCGACATTCGTTAGATATTCGGTTTCTCTTACCCGCGCTCTCTTCAGTCGACAATCTTACAAAGATGTCATTAGCACACTTGGTTTAAAGGGAGTACAACTGTACTATATGGGCATAAAACTTGGATTCAGAACAGTCAACGTTTAGTGTGGCTGCAAAATTATGCCTGAATTGCTCCGATGCGCTTACAACAGATGTAAGGGACCGTCTGAAAACTCCACCCACTACGCTAAAACATAGGAGATGTACACTCATTCGTTCAATTACAACAATCAAGTTATACATTAAGAAAAATAAATAAAAAATAAATAAATAAAAAAATACAGTAAAATACATTTTCACATTCAGAATGTTCTAATAACTTCCCAGAGGATATAAGGATTTACTACAGGTGAGATTATTACAGTATGATCAATTATATAAGTATTGTATTCATTATTTTAGAAAAATATTCACTAAAATTCACCAAAATGATATTTTAACATTCTAAAGGCAGTAGTAACTTCTTAGAGGATTGATGAATTTACTACAGGTGAGATTATTACAGTATGATCAATTATAATTATTTTAGAAAAATAAATCACTAAAATTCACCAAAAATTATATTTTAACATTCTAAAGGCTGTAGTAACTTCCCAGAGGATAGACGGATTTAAATACATTGTGTAGTCTGTCGGTAAGGGGTCCTATTTTCTATTCAATCAAATGAACTAACACATAAACTGTAGCCTACATAGTTCTGTTCCTTAAAGGAATGTTCCGGGTTCAATACAAGTTATGCTCAATTGACAGCATTCGTTGCATAATGTTGATTACCACAAAAATTAATTTCGACTCATCCCTCCTTTTCTTTAAAAAACAAAAAAACAAAAAAAAAAAGAAGCAAAAATTGAAGTTACAGTTTACTTACAATGGAAGTGAATGAGGTCAATTTTTGGAGGGTTTAAAGGCAGAAATGTGAAGCTTATAAATTTATAAAAGCACTTACATTAATTCTTCTGTTCAAAATCATGTTTTATTTGAGCTGTAAAGTTGTTCAATCTGCGTTTTTACAATCGTTTTAGGGTTTTAGGGTTTGTTGACATTACATCGTCATAGCAACACAGATGTAAAATTGGCTTTAACTTCACACAGAAAAGGTTGGTAAGCAATTTTCTCACACTAAAATCATGTTAACACACATATTGTTTACGTCTTGTGGCTATTTAAACATTTACAGTTTGGCCCAATTCACTTCCATTGTAAGTGCCTGTAACCCAGATTTGTGCTTTTTTTAAAGAAAAGGAGGGACGAGTCTAAATACATTTTGTTGTAATCAGTATTATACCACAAATGCAGTAGATTGAGCTTAAATTGTATTGAACCCAAAATATTCCTTAAAATGTATAAATTCTCTAAATATTGATGAAAGAATGAATGAAATTTTAATGTGTTTATTATATACTTTACACTGTCAAAATGTGCCCCTGGAAATACATGATCATTCTCCAAAGTAATCTCTTCTTGCCACAATGATGCCAGCATTAAGTAATAAAATGTTTAGAATATAAAAAATAAATATTACTTATAGAATAATCATAGTAATAATAAATATTATTTATACGTAATATTAAATGGACAATTTTTCCAAAATATAGGTCCTACTAGTTTTCCCACTTTGATAGCAACACACAAAAATATGTTCGCCTCTATCGCTTACATGCCCATATGAGTGTTTGAATTAGTTTTACATAGTCCATGTAAATTATTTACTACAGGTGAGATTATTACAGTATCATCAATTATATAAGTATAGTAATCAATTATTTTAGAAATAAAATAACCAAAATTCACCAAAATGATATTTTCTCATTCTAAAGGCTGTAGTAACTTCTTAGAGGATAGATGGACTGACTACAGGTGAGATTATTACATTATGATCAATTATATAAGTACAGTATTAAATTATTTTAGAAAACATTCACTAAAATTCACCAAAATGATATTTTAACATTCTAAAGGCTGTAGTAACTTCTTAGAGGATAGATGGACTGACTACAGGTGAGATTATTACAGTATCATCAATTATATAAGTGCAGTATTAAATTATTTTAGAAAACATTCACTAAAATTCACCAAAATGATATTTTAACATTCTAAAGTGTGTAGTAACTTCCCAGAGGGACTGACTACAGGTGAGAGTATTACAGTATGATCAATTACATAAGTACAGTAATCAATTATTTTCGAAAAAAAAATCACTAAAATGCACCAAAATGATATTTTAAATTCTAAAGGGTGTAGTAACTTCCCAGAGGATAGACAGACTTACTACAGGTGAGATTATTACAGTATCATCAATTATATAAGTACAGTAATCAATTTTTAAAAGAAAAATATTCACAAAAATTCACCAAAATGATATTTTCACATTCAGAATGTTGTAGTAACTTCCCAGAGGATAGATTGATTTACTACTGGTGAGATTATTACAGTATGATCAATTATATAAGTACAGTAATCAATTATTTTAGAAAAATATTCCCTAAAATTCACCAAAATGATATGTTCTCATTTTAAATGTTGTAGTAACCTTTCAGAGGATATATGGACCAATTATATGAATACAGAAATCAATTATTTTAGAAACATTTCTATACATTTCTGTTAATACTGTATCTGCTTCCTGTTATATAGGCTTAACAGGAGAGATGGCATAATAAAGTCTGATTGCTGATGGCAAAAGAGCTCTCCACTATTGCTTCCTAGAGCACGGTGCTCATTAAATCGCTGTTGTGGAGAAGATGCTTTAACATCTGACTTCAGTAAATGTATATCAAGTCTAGTATAGCTGTCCTTTCTGATAATTTCCTTTACATATTTTTGGTCATCTGCTCTGATGTACTGTTGCGTCCTGTGCCTCAATGATAGTCAGACTTAGGTGTTCCTTCAAAGTCCACCACCAGCTTTTTTATGTTTGTGATATTCAGCTGCAGTTGTTTTCTACAATACAAGACAAAGTCATCCACCAGCTTTTTGTAATCGAAGTCTTCTCCATTTTCAATGCAACATCCAGTTGAAGTTTCGACTGCAAACTTAATGCAAGGAAACTGTGTTAGTATGAGTATTTCTCCAACTGAATGTTTCATCAGATATTTCATTTTATATGAAGTGAGATAAGACCTGATATAAAAGTAATTGTAACGTTGAGACAGGTTGAAGACAGGAACAGATGAGCAGTACTTATTAACAACATGAAATCCAAAATGAAACAAACATAAGCAACTTGACAACGTTACACCAAAACAATACTCGACAAAAGACAATGGCAAATATGAGGGCTTAAATACATGAACATGGGTAACCACATGACAGAGACAATCAATGACGAGACTAAACTAATGAACATGATAACAAGGCAATGAAACAAGAACAATGATAAAACAGAACGGATAACAAGACTCATAAACATAGACCAAAGAAAGAGTCAGGACTAATAAACATGGTGGAACAAGAGGGTCATATGACAGTCACATTACAAGGAACCAATAAGAACAAAACGCATGAAACATGGCGGGAACAGGAAATCACATGACAAGAACAATGAACTACATTTTCAAAATAAAAGACATGAACACAAAACATAAACAAAAACCACATTAAAACATGACATATTCCCCCCACAAGGGGCAGCTCCCGATGCCCAAACATAAACTAACAGAGTTCAATAGGGAGCTGGGGTGTCGGGGTCCTTGAGGCATGGCCTGGTGAGACAGGGCGTGGAGCAGGAGACTAGGGCAGAGCCGGTGGTGGGTTTGGTGGCGGCTCCAGGAAAGGAGCGGGGTCCGGCGGTTTGGGGGGTGACCACAGGGAAGGGACGGGAGGCCTGGGAGGCGGCCACAGGACAGGGTCTGGAGGCCTGGGCAGAGGGGACAGAGTTCTGGGCTGCAGCCGCTGGATAGGGTTCCGGAGGGAGCGGCTCAGAGTGGCTCAGAGGGCAGAGCCGTGGAAGGCTCGGGCACTGGCCATGACAGGGGAACAGTCTTAGTGGCTGTGAGCACAGACAGTGATGAGGGAACAACCTCCGTAGTCATGGGCACTGGCATTGACGGGGGAACAGCCTTTGTGGCTGTGAGTACAGGAAGGGAGAGGGGAATGATCTCTGTGGTTGTGCAAACTGGCAGTGACAGAGGAACGACCTCCATGGCCGTGAACACTGGCAGTGACAGGGGAACGACCTCCGTGGTCATGAGCACAGGCAGTGATGGGAACGGTCTCTGTGGCCATGAACACAGGCAGTGCCTGGGGAGTAGGAGTCCTCCTTCCCCTCTTCCGCTTCCGGACAGCCGTGCACAGCTGTGGGAGAATCGGAAGGTGGAGCCATGGGAGACTCAGGGGACAGAGCTGTGGTGGGCTCAGGGGACGGAGATGCCTCTTGACTAGGCATAGCAGGCGTGGTAACATGGCATGATGTGGCAGATCTGGCAACATGGCATGACAAGGTAGGAATGGCAGGTGTGGCACCATGGCATGATGAGGCACACGTGGTGGCTGAGGCTTGCAACGCTGGCTCTTGGAACGTGGCGGCCATGATGGGGGACTCAGGCATGGTGGCCATGACGGGGGACTCTGGCTTGGCGGCAACTGTAGGAGTGCATAGTTCTCTTTCATCATCTCGTGTTCGAGATCCACCTATGGGAAAGGGCATCCGTATCTGACCTCTGCAGAAGCATCCAATTGTACCAAGTCTGGCTAGACAGACATAAGCGCGTGACCTATGCCCAGTAAGGACCCGCCCCCTTACCTAAGAGCATATAAGGACCTGCACGCGCTGCTGTTCCTCAGTTGACATTCGCTTCTCGCGACCTCTATTTCTCTCAGCTCGGTTGGAATTGGACTTTCACAATTTTGTCTACAGGAGGACATATCGTTCAGATCTTTCTTCAGCCAGGTTAGCTGTTTCTGTTTGCTGCAAGCCGCCCACGCTCGCTCAAACTACCAGTCAGGCTGCCAACCCTCATTGCCGCCAGAGACCCTCATCCTTTCTGTGTCATTTGCATGGGTCTCAAACACACAGAGGAGGTACTAGAATTCCCAGAAAACTGTAGCCATTGCCTGGCGCTGCCCAAAAAACTCCTGCGCCAGAGGCTCAAAGTTGCCGCTACCCAGTGCGCCGACCCCGAACTTTCTGACTCTGACAGGGGAAACGGTGACAACGACGCACTCCTGGGTGCCTCCTGGGGCGCAGTCTCTCTCAGCTGGGCCGATCAAAGCAACCCAGTGTTCCCTGAGGACATTTTCTCAGGGGATCCCTCGTTCGCCAATGAGCCGGCTGGTTCTGGTGACGAGGACGATGCGGGCCTTCTCGAGGGTTCGGGGGACGAGGAGGCCATCCTGTCTTCCATTGCTCCCCAGGCTAATGCCCCCGCGGCCTTACCCCAGTCTGTCCTCATCGAGGTTTGTGAGCGAGCGGCCACTCGCCTCAATATCAAATGGCCAGCCCTACAAAGTGCCACTGGCCAAGAGAGGGACGTGTACAATAGGAAACTCCTGGGACCCCCTCCCGGCCCGAGAAAACAACTTCTCCCTGCATGTGCTAAGCATATGTGGCATTGTTGGGGTGACCCGCTCGACCTCAAACACGGTCTTGTGGGCCTCAAAGTGAAGGATATGATGGCCCTTGGCATGGGTGACCCCCCTGCCATCGAGCCCTCTATCGCCAGACACCTTAATCCCTCTCAAGATGGCCTACTTGCCCCCCCAAACCTGTTCTCCCCAACAAAATGAACCGCTTTTCTGCCTCCATCCACCAGGCCTCTTACAAAGCCCCAGCCTTGGCTGTCAGGGCCCTCAATGTCTCCTCCCTCCTCTCTGCATACAAGGCTGAACTCCTGGTCGAGATGGGGCAGCAACTAGAGAAAGGGACCCCCCACCACTCTCTGTAGAAGGAGATTGTCACAGTTAATGACCCTGTCCTCCGTAACGCCCGTCAGGCCGTCCAAGCCTGCGGGCTTTCCATGGCTCTCAGTGGCCGGAGAACGTGCACTCTGGCTTAATCTGTCGGGCCTCCCTGACAGTGAGAAGCGGCACATCGCGGGTGCCCCGGTAGAACCTGGCCAGGCTCTCTTTGGCCCTGCCGTCGCCTTGATGCAACAACGTTGCGACGACAAGAAAAAGGAGGATGAAGCGCTTAAATTATGCCTTCCTAGGAAAGCAGCACCACACCAGGCACCCCCTGCGTGGCCAACCAACCCTCCTACCACAGGGCATCCTTTCCAGCACCCTGGTAAGGCAAAGCCATGCAACAAACCACCTCCCCAGCAGAGTAACCCAACCTCCGCTAAGCCCTGGGGGAGAATGTCTTTCGCCGCGGCTGCGGCCAAGAAACCCTCCAACTCTAAACGTAAACGCCGGCCTGATGCACGGCCTCAGGGGGCTTTGAGTCCACATTCTCGCGCCGCCAGCCCCCCGGACTCCTATCCTGCCTTCCTAGTTCACCCATTCAAAAAAAGGAGGTTTTCTCTCAGTGGGTGAAACCCCCCCCCACCAATGGGTGCCCACCCTGTGTGTTCAGTGCAGAACAATGTGTGTTCCCCTGTCCAGCTCATGTCGGGGAGCCTCCCCGTGCTGGAGGTGTTTACAGTGAGAAAAAGTACACAAGCAGTGTCACCACACCGCCCCATTACATTTATCTCACCCATTCAACAAAGGCCTCGGCCACAGTGTTTCCCAACACACACAAAAAAATCACAAAAAATCAAACGAATCAAATGAATTTGTTACAGAGAGCGAATATCTCTCTGCAACCCCACATGTCGCCCCTAAGTTGTCCACTAGATGGCGCCATTGCATCACAAATGAGCAAATCAGGCATAAACACAGCTATGAGCGCTTCCCCGGTTCATGTGGGGTCACTTGCGAGTCACACAACAGCTTGGCAGGCTGTGTCGGCTCCCGAGTGGCTGACTCGAACCATAATGAACGGGTACAGACTCCAGTTTTCCAAGAAACCCACACCTTTTGGTAGCGTTATCTCCTCTCACACAGAGGAGAGTGCTTCTTACATTCTGAAAGAGGAAATCGCCTCCCTCCTTGGGAAGGGGGTGATTCATGTTGTACCCCTAGATCAATGCAATCAGGGGTTTTACTCCCATTATTTCCTAGTTCCAAAGAAAGACGGCTCTCTCCATCCTATTCTGTATTTCAGAGTGTTGAACAAACATTTGAGGAAATACAATTTCAGAATGTTAACACACAGCACACTCGCTCGCTCTATTCATCAGAATGAGTGGTTCACATCAGTCAATCTGAAAGATGCTTTTTTCCACATCAACATTTACCCACCGCACAGGGCATATGTTATGAATTCACAGTCCTTCCTTTCGGCCTCTCGCTGAGTCCGAGGGTGTTCTGTCTACGTGCGTAGGCGGGCTTAGCGCTGCTGAGAATAATGGGTCTAAAGATCCTAACATACATAAACGATTGGTTAATCATAGCCAGTTCCAAGGAGAAAGTGGTGCAAGACACTCGGAGTGTGCTCGCGCACATCACAGCGCTCAGGTTCGGAATGAATGTGAACAAGAGCAATTTTACACCCGCTCAGAATGTTATATTCCTGGGTCTGGAGCTGAATTCAATCTCCATGTGTGCGCGCCTCTCACAAGAGTGCTAATGAATTGTCTATCACAATTCAAGGATGGGGCGAAAGTGCAATTTCGCACGTCTCAGATTACAGGGTCTTATGGCATCAGCTATTCAGGTTATGCCTTTGGGCCTTCTGCGAATGAGGGCATTCATGAAGTAGGTTTTATCCCTCCACTTCAGCCAGTTACGCGATCTCTGTCGCTCTGTTACAGTGATGCGCTTGTGCACAGCAGCCTTGCGCCACTGGAGGAGTGCAGATTTTTACGCACATGGGACCCCTCTCGGGGCTGTTATGTTGCGAAAAGTGGTTACGACAGACAGGGTGGGGAGCTACTCAGGAGAGCAGGACGGTGAATGGTTCGTGGCTGAGTGAACTTCGTTCAGCCCACATAAATTATTTGGAGCTCATGACTGTATGGAAAGCTCTGAATCATTTTCTGCGCCGCTTGCAGGGGCATCATGTGCTTGTTCGCTGCGACAATACAACAGCAGTGGCACATATCAATCACCAGGGCAGAATGTGCGAAATGCTCGCCCATGCTTCATGCTCTAGCTCACAGGCTTTTAGTGTGGAGCAGGCGGCACTTCCTGTCGTTAAGCGCGACCCATGTTCCAGGCATTTTGAACAGGGGTGTGGACTTTCTGTTGAGGGGGAACACGCTCTACGGAGACTGGTGCCTCCACCCTCTACAGAGACTGGCGCCTCCACCCTCAGATAGTGGGCATGTTGTGGGAGAGATTTGGACTGGCGACCATAGATCTCTTCACCTTGCACGAAAACTCCCATTGTCCTATGTTCTTCTCACTAAAGGACGAGAATGTGCCCCTCGGCGTGGACGCACTAGCCCACTCATGGCCCAAAGTGCTGCTCTACGCATTCCCTCCCCTGTGCCTATTAATACCCACCCTGGCCAGTGTGAGAGAGCAGGGCCTGTCCCTTATTTTGATAGCACCCAGGTGGCTCAAAGCACCATGGCTGGCAGAGATAATTCCTCTTCTGCATGCCCAGCCATGGCCTCTCCCTCTACGCACAGACCTGTTGTCTCAAGTGAACGGGGAGATACATCACCCCCACCCAGACAGGGTGGCTCTTTGGGCTTGGCACATGAGAGGACAAACTTAAGCTCGATAGGGTTCCCCCCACCTGTGGTTGCCACTATACAGAACGCTAGGGCCTCCTCCACAAGGTCCTTATTTGACTGTAAGTGGCAAGTGTTTGAAGGGTGGTGTGATGGGCACGGTTCCACATCATATCAGTGTTCAGATATTTGATATTTTGTGTTTTTTACAAGACCTTATGGATAAGGGCAGGTCTTTTTCCACCATTAAGGTCTACCTGGAGGCTATTTCTGCTTGTCATTTTGGGTTTGACGGCTCAACGGCAGGGCAGCACCCCCTCATTTGTAAATTTATGAAGGGCGCCCGCCGTTCTCTCCCAGTTATTAGGAGAACTGTTCCTGAGTGGGACCTTTCTATGGTGCTGGAGGCTTTATCTCAGCAGCCTTTTGAGCCCCTGGGAAGCATTTCCCTAAAATTGCTGTCTTTCAAGACAGCTTTGCTCCTGGCCTTAGCATCAGCTAAATGTGTCAGTGACTTGCATGCACTCTCTGTTCATTTGTCGTGCACTAAATTCTCTCTTAGTGGAGATAAGGTTTTCCTTAGGCCCAACCCGGCCTTTGTGCCTAAATGCTTCCCAGCATTCTCATGTGAGGTAATGGAGCTTTCCGCTTTTCACCCTCCTCCTTTTTCCTCTGCAGAGGATCAGAGGCTGAATGCTCTGTGTCCTGTCCATGCCTTACAGGCGTACTTGGATAGGACCAGTGCTTTTCGGAAGATTGATCAGCTCTTCATCTCTTGGGCCCCCCCTCACAAGGGGAATCCCATTTCTAAGCAACGCCTCTCGCATTGGCTTGTGGAAGCTATAATTTTTGCATTTGAATCTAGGGGAGTGCAGCCTCCAGAAGGCCTCAGAGCCCACTCCACGAGGGGCATGGCTGCCTCTTGGGTTCTGTTTAAGGGAGTTTCATTGCAGGACATCTGTTCTGCTGCCAGCTGGGCTTCTCCCCATACTTTTGTACGTTACTACTGGCTGGATGTTACCAGGACCCCGATAGCTCATTCTGTCTTGGGGTGGGTTCTTCATAGCCCTTCCCCTGTTAGCTCCTTTTCTTTCTTTTTATATTTATATATATATAAAGAGTAAGAAAAAGGGGTTATGGGCCAGTTAGCCGTGCACATTCATGTCACCAAGCATGCATTTACATTCCTGCCTGGGTGCTATTTTCATTGTATATATGAAATTATATAAAAATCCTTGAGGGCGATCTAATTAATATCCACCTGGCTGGCCAGAGTGCAGAAGTCTTCCACATATTCCTCTATGGAACAGTTTCCCTGGCATAAACGCAGTAGCTGAACTGCTGGGTTCATTTTGTGGTCGAGTATTCTGTAACGTTGAGACAGGCTGATGACAGGAACAGACGATGACGATGAAGAGTGAAACCAAGTGCAGTATTTATTAACAACGTGAAATCCAAAACGAAACAAACTTAAATGACTTGACTTGACTTGACAACGATACACCAAAACAATACTTGACAAATGACAATGGCAAACATGAGGGCTTAAATACATGAACATGGGTAACCACATGACATAGACCAATGAAGAGACAGGACTAATAAACATGGTGGAAAATGTTTAAAACACATTAAAACATGAAAATAATATTACTGTGATAATTCCCAGTAACAAATAAGTAGGACATCTGTGGTATTTATTTTTTCAAAAACTCTTTTATAATGATCCTCAAGTTGTTATGTTAATGCTGTCATAAATTGTTTTCTAAACTTAGGTATAGTCACTACATTTCCATTAACAAAATTTATAACAAATACATAACAAATTTTCCACCAAAAAAGTTTATTGCTGTTATTCTATATTTTTATTCCTTCTGTAAGACTATTTTAAATTAATTTGGGATCTTCTTTAAAGAATGTGACAGGCAAGTCAATTTGCAGTGTTTTTCATTTTATTTCAGTAAATAACTGAATAAGTTGTTGCTAATTAATTGGCTTTGAGTGACATTGGAGATTTTAAGGGATACGATGTTTTTTTAATCGATGGTTGTTTCAGTCAGGACCATTTGCATCAAGTGTATCAATTTTACTTTCATTTGAAGTAATCATTTCATTGTATGCTTCTTTTCTAGGCTCTCACTGCCCAGCCATTCATGGTAGAGCAGGGAGAACAGAACTGAATTTATAGTGAAAGTCCAATCAGAGGGCAAATTCATTAAATAAGGGCAAGAAAAACGTAAAGTAGCATTGTTCGCAACAGGCAGGGAGGCAGAAAACCAGATGAAAAAAGCCTTAATTTAGAGACACACAAGGAACATACAAAACTCCCTGAACAAGTAGAAGGAACAGACAGAAAGCAGATGATCTAACACATGATGATCTAGCAAAAAGCTAAATAACAGGCAGAGTATAAATTCATAGGGGAAAATAAGACACTAGCACAATAATTATGTGGGCAGAGGTGGAAAAGCACAACTATTTTTTTTTTCCTAAAATACTTCATTATTGTACTCATATTGTTATAAGTACTGTAATAATTGCACCTGTATGAAGTCCGTTTATCCTCTGGGAAGTTACTACAACCTTTAGAATGAGAAAATATAATTTTGGTGAATTTTAGTGAATATTTTTCTAAAATAATTGATTATTGTACTTATGTATTTGATCATACTGTAATAATCTCACCTGTAGTAAGTCCATCTATCCTCTGGGAAGTTACTACACCCTTTAGAATGTTAAAATATCATTTTGGTGAATTTTTGTGATTTATTTTCTAAAATAATTGAATACTGTACTTATATAATTGATCATAATGTAATAATCTCACCTGTAGTAAGTCCATCTATCCTCTAAGAAGTTACTACTGCCTTTAGAATGAGAAAATATAATTTTGGTGAATTTTAGTGAATATTTTTCTAAAATAATTGATTACTGTACTTATATAATTGATCATAATGTAATAATCTCACCTGTAGTAAATCCGTCTATCCTCTGGGAAGTTACTACACCATTTAGAATGAGAAAATATCATTTTGGTGAATTTTACTGAATATGTTTCTAAAATAATTGATTACTGTACTTATGTAATTGATCATAATGTAATAATCTCACCTGTAGTAAGTCCATCTATCCTCTAAGAAGTTACTACTGCCTTTAGAATGAGAAAAAATAATTTTGGTGAATTTTAGTGATTTTTTTCTAAAATAATTGATTACTTATATAATTGATCATATTGTAATAATCTCACCTGTAGTAAATCCTTATATCCTCTGGGAAGTTATTAGAACATTCTGAATGTGAAAATGTATTTTACGTTTTTTTTTTTTGTTTTTTTTTTCATGTATAACTTGCAGTAAATTGAATGAATGAGTGTACATCTCCTATGTTTTAGCGTAGTGGGTGGAGTTTTTAGACGGTCCCTTACATCTGCTAGGCAGTCAAAGCGCATCGGAGCATTTCAAGCATAATTTTGCAGCCACACTAAACGTTGACTGTTCTGAATCCAGTTTGTATGCCCATATAGTACAGTTGTACTCCCTTTAAACCAAGTGTGCTAATGACATCTTTGTAAGATTGTCGACTGAAGAGAGCGCGGGTAAGAGCAACCGAATATCTAACGAATGTCGAACGTCAAACTAACTTTACCGCGGTAATTCCCGCAGTACAGGTGCATCTCAATAAATTAGAATGTCACGGAAAAGTTCATTTATTTCAGTAATTCAACTCAAATTGTGAAACTCGTATATTAAATAAATTCAATGCACACAGACTGAAGTAGTTTAAGTCTTTGGTTCTTTTAATTGTGATGATTTTGGCTCACATTTAACAAAAACCCACCAATTCACTATCTCAACAAATTAGAATATGGTGACATGCCAATCAGCTAATCAGCTAATCAGCTCAAAACACCTGCAAATGTTTCCTGAGCCTTCAAAATGGTCTCTCAGTTTGGTTCACTAGGCTACACAATCATGGGGAAGACTGCTGATCTGACACCCTTCACAAGGAAGGTAAGCCACAAACATTCATTGCCAAAGAAGCTGGCTGTTCACAGAGTGCTGTATCCAAGCATGTTAACAGAAAGTTGAGTGGAAGGAAAAAGTGTGGAAGAAAAAGATGCACAACCAACCGAGAGAACCGCAGCCTTATGAGGATTGTCAAGCAAAATTGATTCAAGAATTTGGGTGAACTTCACAAGGAATGGACTGAGGCTGGGGTCAAGGCATCAAGAGCCACCACACACAGATGTGTCAAGGAATTTGGCTACAGTTGTCGTATTCCTCTTGTTAAGCCACTCCTGAACCACAGACAACGTCAGAGGCGTCTTACCTGGGCTAAGGAGAAGAACTGGACTGTTGCCCAGTGTTCCAAAGTCCTCTCTTCAGATGAGAGCAAGTTTTGTATTTCATTTGGAAACCAAGGTCCTAGAGTCTGGAGGAAGGGTGGAGAAGCTCATAGCCCAAGTTGCTTGAAGTCCAGTGTTAAGTTTCCACAGTCTGTGATGATTTGGGGTGCAATGTCATCTGCTGGTGTTGGTCCATTGTGTTTTTTGAAAATCAAAGTCACTGCACCCGTTTACCAAGAAATTTTGGAGCACTTCATGCTTCCTTCTGCTGACCAGCTTTTTAAAGATGCTGATTTCATTTTCCAGCAGGATTTGGCACCTGCCCACACTGCCAAAAGCACCAAAGGTTGGTTAAATGACCATGGTGTTGGTGTGCTTGACTGGCCAGCAAACTCACCAGACCTGAACCCCATAGAGAATCTATGGGGTATTGTCAAGAGGAAAATGAGAAACAAGAGACCAAAAAATGCAGATGAGCTGAAGGCCACTGTCAAAGAAACCTGGGCTTCCATACCACCTCAGCAGTGCCACAAACTGATCACCTCCATGCCATGCCGAATTGAGGCAGTAATTAAAGCAAAAGGAGCCCCTACCAAGTATTGAGTACATATACAGTAAATGAACATACTTTCCAGAAGGCCAACAATTCACTAAAAATGTTTTTTTTATTGGTCTTATGATGTATTCTAATTTTTTGAGAGTGAATTGGTGGGTTTTTGTTAAATGTGAGCCAAAATCATCACAATTAAAAGAACCAGAGACTTAAACTACAGTCTGTATGCATTGAATTTATTTAATATACGAGTTTCACAATTTGAGTTGAATTACTGAAATAAATGAACTTTTCCAAGACATTCTAATTTATTGAGATGCACCTGTGTATATATAGACGGAAAGCACTGGTGGACATTAGTCTTTCAATTGGATTCAATTTGGGGTCACTCAAAATCATTTCTCAAGCCAACCCTTAGTTTATATCATGTTCTTGGCCATTATGCTGGTGCAAAATAAAGGCCGTCATCACGTTTAATTTCCCTGTAACCTACTGTATATGGTTTCATCAAAATCTTTCAGTATCTTCATTTAAATATTGGATGCCAGTTCATAGTAGTGTGTGAGGTTTTTCCATGTAATTACTATGATCTCAGTATAACTGAATACCTTAACTATTTAACTGGTTAAAACAAATAGGGACAATATCTAATTTACATCATTAATGTTTTTAAATAATTAAGAAACTTCACCCAAAAATGAAAATTCTCTCTTCATTTACGCACCCTCATGCCATCTAAAATGTGTATGACTTTTTTTAGAAGAATATCTCAGCTCTGTAGGTCCTTACAATGCAAGTGAATGGTAACCAAAAATCACATAAAGGCAGCATAAAAGTAATCTACATGACTCCAGTGGTTAAATCCATGTCTTCCTAAGTGATATGAGTATGGGTGAGAAACAGATACAATTTTTACATTTTTCTTTTACCATAAATCTTCACTTTCACAATGTTAAAGAAATTGAAAGTGGAGATTTATAGTAAAAAAGCAAAAAAGGATTTAATATTTATCTGTTTCTCACCCACATCTATCATATTGCTTCTGAAGATATGGATTTAACCACTGGAGTTGTGTGGATTACTTTTGTTTCCTTTATGTGATTTTTGGAGCTCTGAATGTCTGGTCACCATTCACTTGCATTGTATGGACCTACAGAGCTGAAATATTCTTCTAAAAAGCTTTGTGTTCAGCAGAAGAAAGTCATATACATCTCGGATGGCATGAGAGTAAACGATGAGAAAGTTTACTCAAAAATGAACAATCCCTTTAAAACTTTTTTTACATTAGCCTACACAGAGTTTCATCTTCAGAAGAATCAACAACTGATTACTTCCATATATACATAAGTGAAGGCACTAGAACTACTAATAAACTAATTATAAACTACTTATCTAATTTTGCCAATTCCATAATTGATAGGTATTATCATTGGATTTATGCATTTAAAACTATTTGCTGAGTTTTCAGGAACAAACAGAAATGTTGCCAGTTCAATCTCAAGCAGAGGTTACCGAGAACAAAATCCTGGTCTCTCTCCATTCAAGCCTCGAAGATTAGACAATAGTATATACTATAGCTCTTCAATGGTATAAGAATCTCTTAACAGTACAAGTACTAAGATATTTCAGATATTAATAATTTATAAAAGACATTATAATAGATAAGTCATCTGACCCTCCACCTTATATTCCCTAATACTTAATATATGATTCTCACTAATGTCTATAGGTAGCCTATCAACTTTCAGATGAAAAGCCAGACAGGTGCTGCATGTGCAAAGGTAATTCTATAGTGCCTAATGAATAATTCAGCCTAACTGATGCTTGACTTCATAGCTTTTTTTTTTCTTCAAGTGCTTCATTAAACAAAGCCATGTGAACTTCAAAGGGAGTCCGGTATTAAATATTAAACCACTTAACAGAACACAGATCAACTAAAGTACTACAATGATGCAATAAAATGCTGTCTTTAAAGAAGGCTCTCATTGAAAATGAATATAGCTTTTCATTTATTTAAAAAAAAAGATAAGATTCAATACAGTAAGAATGTACAATCATCTCTCTTAGAGAAAGTATTTCTAAATGACATTTAGGTCAAATGTGACGAAACGTTTGGGATGAAGCGGCAGTATCGCTCTCTTCATTGTTTTGATGTTCATAACTCCCCTCATTTTTTGGAGAACTTAGCTTGCTTGTGTTTAGGTGGCGCCCACTTCAGACAAAGTGTGTCCACTGTAAAAACACAACGTGACATTTTAATTAAACTCTTATAAACACACAAACATAAAGCTAACATTAGTCAGGAAAAGGCAAAGCATATTTATGCAGTTTTTACAAGAATACCAAATATATTATATACGTTTTAGCACCAAGCTTCAATAAATCATTACATTTTATTTTGTATTTTAACTTTATTTTACCAGGAAGTCCCATTGAGATCAAAAATCTCTTTTACAAGAGACAGCTGGCCAAGGTAGCAGCCATACAAACTCACAACATATTAAAATGTAACCTATAAACATCAACATGAACAGCTATTTAAACACAGTGGTCTCTCACAAAAACAGTCACATGCCTCCTTCACCATATTCTTTATGATGCCCTTAAATTCATCAATGGATATAAATAAGTTTAATTTTAGATCTTTCTGTAGATTACTCTATGTCCAAGGAGCATAGCAAGAAAATGCAGGTTTTCCCCAGATCTGTCACAACCCGTGGTACATTAAAAAAAGCAACCACTTGGAAGAGCGCAATTAATAATTATCAATGCTGAGACAGAGAAGGGTACAGAGGTAGGCTGGAAGTTTACCTAGTATAACTTTATACAGGTGCTGGTCATATAATTAGAATATCATCAAAAAGTTGATTTATTTCACTAATTCCATTCAAAAAGTGAAACTTGTATATTATATTCATTCATTACACACAGACTGATATATTTCAAATGTTTATTTCTTTTAATTTTGATGATTATAACTGACAACTAAGGAAAATCCCAAATTCAGTATCTCAGAAAATTAGAATATTACTTAAGACCAATACAAAGAAAGGATTTTTAGAAATCTTGGCCAACTGAAAAGTATGAACATGAAAAGTATGAGCATGTACAGCACTCAATACTTAGTTGGGGCTCCTTTTGCCTGAATTACTGCAGCAATTCGGCGTGGCATGGAGTCGATCAGTCTGTGGCACTGCTCAGGTGTTATGAGAGCCCAGGTTGCTCTGATAGTGGCCTTCAGCTCTTCTGCATTGTTGGGTCTGGCATATCGCATCTTCCTCTTCACAATACCCCATAGATTTTCTATGGGGTTAAGGTCAGGCGAGTTTGCTGGCCAATTAAGAACAGGGATACCATGGTCCTTAAACCAGATACTGGTTGCTTTGGCACTGTGTGCAGGTGCCAAGTCCTGTTGGAAAATGAAATCTGCATCTCCATAAAGTTGGTCAGCAGCAGGAAGCATGAAGTGCTCTAAAACTTCCTGGTATATGGCTGCGTTGACCTTGGACCTCAGAAAACACAGTGGACCAACACCAGCAGATGACATGGCACCCCAAACCATCACTGACTGTGGAAACTTTACACTGGACCTCAAGCTACGTGGATTGTGTGCCTCTCCTCTCTTCCTCCAGACTCTGGGACCCTGATTTCCAAAGGAAATGCAAAATTTACTTTCATCAGAGAACATAACTTTGGACCACTCAGCAGCAGTCCAGTCCTTTTTGTCTTTAGCCCAGGCGAGACGCTTCAGACGCTGTCTGTTGTTCAAGAGTGGCTTGACACAAGGAATGCGACAGCTGAAACCCATGTCTTGCATACGTCTGTGCGTAGTGGTTCTTGAAGCACTGACTCCAGCTGCAGTCCACTCTTTGTGAATCTCCCCCACATTTTGGAATGGGTTTTGTTTCACAATCCTCTCCAGGGTGCAGTTATCCCTATTGCTTGTACACTTTTTTCTACCACATCTTTTCCTTCCCTTCGCCTCTCTATTAATGTGCTTGGACACAGAGCTCTGTGAAAAGCCAGCCTCTTTTGCAATGACCTTTTGTGTCTTGCCCTCCTTGTGCAACATGTCAATGGTCGTCTTTTGGACAACTGTCAAGTCAGCAGTCTTCCCCATGATTGTGTAACGTACTGAACTAGACTGAGAGACCATTTAAAGGCCTTTGCAGGTGTTTTGAGTTAATTAGCTGATTAGAGTGTGGCACCAGGTGTCTTCAATATTGATCCTTTTCACAATATTCTAATTTTCTGAGATACTGAATTTGGGATTTTCCTTAGTTGTCAGTTATAATCATCAAAATTAAAAGAAATAAACATTTGAAATATATCAGTCTGTGTGTAATGAATGAATATAATATACAAGTTTCACTTTTTGAATGGAATTAGTGAAATAAATCAACTTTTTGATGATATTCTAATTATATGACCAGCACCTGTAGATAAAAATATACCAATGTTGTTGTCTGCGATTGGTCAATGATGTTCAACCCACTAAATCATAATGAATACAATGGTGAGTAAGAGACTTTGCATTTGTAATGAAACGTAGAGATGCATGGTACACTGAATCAAGGCTTTGTAACATCGAGGAGGCTACATGCATACACAATATATCACCGTAATCAATCACAGGCAGAAACGTAGCTTCCACAAGTTTTTGCTTTGCATTAAAATTAAAGCAAGATTTATTTCTAAAATAAAAGCCAATCTTTACTTTGAGCTTCCTATCAGTATTAAAGAAAAAGAACAAAAGATGAAGATGCCTCTATTACCTGTTATTGGTGGTTTCTTGTACTGGGCACTTTTGAGATGTTCCTCTACAAGTTTGGGTGTGACACAGATGACATGCTGGCCTTTCCAGTACTTGACCATGTTCAGAGACTGTAGTGTACTGATGATGTCACTCTGTGTGATGCTTGTCATTTGACTGCGGGCATAAAAATGTATGTATTAGTCCATTATATTTATGAAGCCTCTGCAGAAAAAACCAAGTAGTAGAGTATGTAAATATTTACTAATCTCAGTACTGCTTTCTGTATTTATTCAATGTTTGCCAGGATTGTAAAGGCATACACCTCTATTTGAGTGTGTCTCTAGAACCTCATGCATTATTGTACTTGAATTGGGGATTTGTACCTGAGGTCTTTTATAGACAGTGTCCCTCTGAAGTCTCGTAGGATCTCTAGCAGTACCCATGACCAGTAACTCCTATAACTCAGCTTCCCCAAGTCTGACAGAGGCTTCTCTGGAGAACCAACTGTACTCTCCAGTTTAGATAATTCATAACCTGACAAGCATAAGAGAGAAATAACTAATAGCCATCTATAAAAAGTATTTGCAAGTGCTTATAACAGAGATGAACAACTGGTGAAGGGTGAAACAGGGGTTATAGGAGTGACACTTACTGAATGCAATTAGAAACTTTCCGTATCCTCTTCGCTGGTATGGAGGAAGAGTGAGAATACAAGCAACATTGTTCCCATCAGGGGACTCTTTCTCCTAGCAATGAAAAATGCAAAACAGATAAATCATGTTAATTGAGAAGACAAAAAAATAACAAATAAGGCTTGATAAATGTGTACCTTGAACAGCACAAAGAATAAAAACAAAGAGTAGATACACTTTACCTTGGAGAAATAACCCACAATGTGTGCTCCCTGTTTGTTGACTTCAGTGAGGATGTAGAAGATGAAAGGCTCCACATCAAAGTAAAGTGTTTTATGATCCAGAAAGAGCTTCGCCAGTAGACAAAGATTCTGACAGTAGATCTACAGTGAGGAGGACAATTGCAGTGAGAGAAAAAAATCAGAAAACTGACAACCACATATAAAGTTATGGGTGTATTTTCAAACAATCCATTTAATTCATTAATTTCATTCAAGTTTGAAATCCGTTTTCAAATCATAAGTTTTTGTGTTGCATTCTTAATTCTTGTGGTGGACGTTATATGACTTACCTTATGGTCCTTCCCATCCACCTCATACACTGAGATATTATTTCTGCGATAAATCTCTTTGCCTGGGGGCTGACGCCACTGACACTGCGACTGTAACAGGAGACATTGAGAAACAAAAGATTCAAAACAAAAGAGAAATAAACCTGGTTGTAAACCAGGTAGAAATGCTGGCTGTTCTAAACTTTACCAAAATCATTTAAAATCAGCTGACTGACAAAGACAGAACAAATATATGATACCGATCTTAGAACAAATGCTTGCAAAATTTCAGGAATCAAATCATTCGCCCAAGATTTATAGCACCCCCTATGGTTTAATAGCAGAAATTAACCATAGGCAGCATCAACAACAAACCCATATTGTGTACTGACCAGGTGGTATCTGAAAGTCTTTTCGTACTTCATGTACTTCAGGCAGTATTCACAGATCCAAAGCTTAGGCTGCTTTCCGTAGTCCTCAGGGAAGGGAGAGAAGTACCACGCATCAATCTCAAAGTTACCAATCTGAATCTTGTCCACATATTTTACTTTTGTGATCTGAAAAGGGACAAATCAAAAGAGACATTAAAATAAAAAAAAAATATACATTTTGTTCTTGAATGTCACAGAAATAAACAGTGTTGGGTAACGTTACTTTTAAAAGTAACTCGTTAGAATATTACATTACTGATTAAAAAAGTAACTTAGTTACTTTTTATGGAAAGTAAAGCGTTACGTAACTTATGCGTTATTTTTGTGTTACTTTTTTCTCACAGCCACTTTCTCTTCTGCTATGCAATGCATTCCATACAAATAAGCCATGCATTGCATACAAGAGATATTACAGGTCATGCTAGCTACTGTACAACATTCATGTCAAAACAACATAGTAAACAAACAGATATTTAGAAAGTAGGTCTTCACATCATATTTATGATAAAGAATCAATAACATGAATATGTATGATTTGTTTTTCCATCAACATGGCAGCCAATATGAATAATGAAGAATAACCAATGTCTTACCTAAAGAAGCAAAGTCCAACACTTGAACCTGCATCATATATGTCATCATGTGCTGTGCCCATCGACAATGTCAGAGTCAACTTAAGATGTTTTTCAAAAGTCAGGATAAAATTCAGTGGGGAATGCCAGCCTAACATGTTCAAGGAATAAGTCTGATGAATAAATGAATATTTTTCACTTAAGTCATCTCAGTGCAAGCTTGTTGAGTTGATCCACAGTGCGTACAGATGCCACAACTTCAAAGGCGCCCACATACAGCCTACCTCAAACGTGCATGTTGATACAACTTGAATGGAATAGTTTTTAATGCAACCAAAATGCCATAAAAACAGTTTGCTTCATGAATCAAACTACTTGTTTATTATAAAACAAAAATTTTGAATCTTTTAAGAAACTAAGATATTTTCTCTGCATACACAATCGATGTAGAACGTTGCTCGGAGCCACTGATCCAGAGTCAGCTTTTCTCATCCCATTCTCCCAGTTACGGGGAGCTCTAACACGGAGCAGTTCGGCTACATAAGTCAGTGAATTGAATGAGTATTTCACCCTGTGTATCATGTCGTGGCCAGTGGAAGAGTAGTCTTATAAGCAGTCTGCCTAAATACGTATACTGATTTTTTAATGCAGTGTGTATTAACACATGAATCAGTTGCGTTTCACTCAACCGAATGTTGACCTCATATTACGCTAAAACACGAAATGAGCATGTGCGTTAGTGAGTTGATTGACAGGCAATGTCTCCACCTAAAAGGTGACTGGCTCTTTTACCTGCAAGGCAGGACTTCCTTTCTACATCTTTTGACTGTTGGGTGCTAGAGCTTCTTGGATGGGAATTCCAATTTCTCCCATTCATTTAAACAGAAGTGACTTGTCTCTTTCTGCTAAATAGTCTCTGGCCTCACACTCTATAGAAATACAATGCTCATCATACACTACGTCTCCTCCCCAAAATTTGCACACTTTTACTCCTGATTTCTCACAATACAGGGACAGTAGAGATGTACAAAAGCAATGCATTACTTTATTTAAAAAGTAACTTTGATATTATGGTCTAAAATAAAAAATATTGCATTACTTTACTCGAAAAAGTAATCTGATTAACGTAACGCACGTTACTTTTATCGCGTTACCCCCAACACTGCAAATAAATAGAACTTTGCACACGGAGTAACCTCCTGTATAGTTATTACAGTGATAAATACAATTTTGTTCTTGAGGTTTTCAATAAGTATTAGGAAATGGTGCCCCCTCTTACCGCTTCATGCTCTTTCTCCAGGGCTGCTGTGGTGGGGTCCATCTCTGCATAGGTCTGGAAGAATATAAAAATGAGAGGTCAAAGACAGACAATCTTAACCATAGGACTTATATGGACACATTCAGACTTTTAACCTTGTGCGACCCCGTGTACACATGAATGGATGTTGTATTTTGGTTTCGATAAATTTAAGAGTTTGTCTATGGGAGAAACACCAACAAAGCTACATCTGGGAAGAAACCCGATTAATTTTTTACATTGAAAACTGTTTGAGTCAAAAGATTAGTCTCTAGTTTCGTCCGATATGCAATTTTTAGAATTTGAGCGATTTATTGCAAAATGCCATGCTGCTAAACACAATGTACACTAATGTTTACTTTAGCACATTTTTTCTTTAGAAATCCTATATTCACTGTGCATTATAAGATTGAAAATCAATGGGTTCATCCAAAAGCTGAAAAATGTTGCTGTTAGAGGCTTTATATGGAGTTAGGATGAAAATAAGGTGCAGTTCTAACTGTTCTGAGTCCAGTGCAGACAGACAGCACACTGGAGGTTAAGTCATTCACTAAATAGGGAGCAAGGTAGCATCCTATAGCTCTCTATGCAGCAAAGTGCATTCAATCCTTACATCTGATTAGAAGTTCAGTTTTAGGCTGCAGATGATGTTTGGATCACTCAACATGTTTGGCAGACATGGGACAACGGTAATCAGTACATAGATTCAGAATTTATACTGTATAATTTTATTTTAACATGGTTGTCATTGATTGGAAGATGCTGGTCATTACTTTGAATCAGAATTGATTATGCTAATTTCTGATGATATGTCTATAACATTTCAAAAACATGAATAACCAACACTCCTGGAAACATAATGAACCATTTGATAAAAATATGGCTTTCTATTGTTTGTTATTATTTAAAATTTCACAACTTAGTCCCAATGTCCACATATGTTGACATCAATTCTTAGGAAAACTATCTGCTCTGGAATTTATTATTATTTTTATTTTATTTATTTTTTTGCATTTCAGCAGTCACATTTTGGTCTCAGGAGGTTAAAGAGCCCATATATTGATAAATAAAAATTAAAAAAAACAACTAAGGAGAATAAAACATGCTGCAGTCACATAATACATTATGGATGACAGTGTAAGTGTAGATTTGCTATAACTTGCAGAAAGACTTGCAAAAAATTTATAATATAATTAATTTATAATTTAATTATAATTTATAATTATATTTATTTATCTATCACACATTATACATTTGCACATATACAGTGAAATTCTTTTTTTCACATATCCCAGCTAAGCTGGGGTCAGAGTGCAGGGTCAGCCATGATACAGCGCCCCTGGAGCAGATAGGGTCAAGGGCCTTGCTCAAGGGCCCAACAGTGGCATCTTGGCAGTGCTGGGGCTTGAACCCCCGACCTTCTGATCAGTAATCCAGAGCCTTAACCGCTGAGCCTTTAAAGTGTTAAAAGCTTTAAAGTGTTAATTAAAGGTTTGACATTAACCTTCTGAACGTGGTTGATCTCGTCATGTTTACGTTTTTGGTTCCGGGTGATTTTTCTCTCTGGCTGGTCCCCAAGCTCTCCTCCACCTCCTTCCTCAACACTTTTTCTCACTGCATCTTTTACAGTCTTTGTCAGTGCCAAACGAGCCTTTCCAACCCATTCATCCAAACGCCTGTTGACTGAAAATGAAAGAGTGTGCTCAGTATATTAATCTGTATGGACTACATAAACCTGTGATAAATCATGAACTGTAGAAGACACTACAGGAGCTTGTGCTGTGACTGCATGGTAATTAAACGTAATATAAACATTCCACTCACATCCAACATAGTGGACATAAAACTCCTCTCTGCCCTCCTGCTCGATAAACCTAGACTGAATTACCTCTGCTGAATCTGGGGTAGAGAGAAACAAAATAAACACAGTAAAATACATGTGCATTCTGAGGTTGCATAGTATTTCAAGTGGGCTTTTACGTTAAATTGCGTTTATCAAACCGCACGCTTCTTATCACAAATGTATCTGTGTTAATAATGGTATAGGTTATACAGAAGCTGGAATAAAACTATAAAATGTCAAATTAACGGCTTCTGAAATAAAATGCAAACAGGCATTTTCCGCAATGTGCTTACGCCATGTTTTGTCCGCCCGCTGACACAAGTAAGTCTCCCCGATTTCCACCGACACCTCCTGCTCTCGGCCGCAGCAGTGCACCACTCCATCCCCGCGACGCGGAGTACTCGAGCCCGAGGCTCCTCTTTCTCGATCCACGGCCTCCGTCTCATCATCCTCCCCGCCGCTATCGTTTGATGAACAAGTTGCTCGTGTTCCTGTCTCCGAGTTTCCCCGGTCTGTTCCAGCATGACCAGCGTCTATTTCAACGTCCATTCGCTCTTCTGAAGCGCAGCTATCGTATGAATTGTTCATGTTTGTGTGACGACTGTTGGACATAGACATCGCTCCGCCAGACATCTTTGTCGATTTCAAAACATTGCGCACCGCGGTTACTCGAGCATGCGCAGTACGGTTTACCGCCAGCACGTCGGAAAACATTGTAAACAGATGCTTTGTTTAATTATAAGCCTCATTCTACTTATTAAATACCACCAAATATTGCTATGCAGAAAGACATATTTACATGAGAGAGGACTGTTACTTATATTCCTGTATATTAGGCTTAAATTCCAGGATTCCACTGTTCATGGTTAAATGATTTGTCAGTTATTCTTAACTTGTATTATTTCGCTGTCTATGAATTTTATTTTTATTTTGTTACCACAATTGTATACAGTGGATTTGTGACATTATCACAATTAGTTGCTTTAGAGTTCCCCTGAGACTTCCATATTAAGTGCTGCGTTTCCTAAACAGGATGGCATTCCAGGGGCTGGATTCGCAAAAAGAATAAATCTGTGTATCATTCGTTCATTTCATATTCAATTAGGATTCAAAATTGGAAAAACAAAAAAACGACATTTCATTATTAATTTACAAAACCAATATTAAAAAACAAATAATGACTTATTTTTCGTTATTTCGATTTAATGATCAAGTTAAAAATAGGAAATTGGAAAAACAGTCACGGGACACTGTGAGTTTTGATTATTTGTTTTCACAAATATATGGCTTGAATATTTGATTCTAGTCATGGGTCGTTCATGAACGAGTCGTTCATTTTGAACGAATCTTTTATGTGACTCAGAAGAACGAGTAGTCCCAGAGAGTGATTCGTTCATTTTGTGTTGGCCGCGCATGTGCATTGCACAACCTCCGTTCGTTTGTTACGTGAAAACCGCATAGGCGCTGTACAGGAAGCAGAAATGATTAGTTCACCTCTCGAGTCTTCTTTATACAAACTGCCTGTAAAATTATCTGATTTCCATCAGCAGGTTCTTCTGTACTGGAACCTTATTATTTTCACATTCCAAAGTTTGTAATAAATTCCCAGTAGATAAACTGATTTACGACAGGTGAGATTATTACAGTAAATCCAATAATATGAGTACAGTATTAGGTTATTTTAGGATAAACATCATAAAAATTCCTGAAAATGTTATTTTCACATTCCAAAGGTTTTAGTAACTTCCCAGTGGATAGACTGACTAACTGTAAAAATCTCACCTTTAGTAAATCAGTCTGCCTGCTGGGAACTTACTACAATCTTTGGAATGTGAAAATAACATTTTGGTGAATTTTAGTTAATTCATTTTTAAAATAATCTAAAGCTACTCGTATTATTGGACGTACTATAAAAATTCACCTGTAGTAAATCAGTCTGCCCACTGGGAACTTGCTAAAATCTTTGGAATGTGAAAATATTTTAGTTCATTTTAGTTAATATTATTTTTTGTTGTTGTTGTTTTTTTTATAATATAAGTGAATACTGTACACTCATATGCACAGCCATCATTCTGGCTATCTACTACAACTTGTGAAATATTTTTTTTTTGTTTTGTTTTTTTGGTTTGTTTGTTTTATTTTATTACAATGTTTTGTTTTGTTTTATGATAGAACATCCAAGTCAATAGTCAAATAAATGACTGCTCCGACGGCAGTGACGTTTTAGTTGTGGGTGGAGTTTTCAGACGGTCCCTTAGGCGAATATCCAATGAATATTGAACTTAAAACTAACTTTACCCAGCAGTTAAACGCAAGCCTGTGTCTTTACAATGTAGGCATATGCTTCAGTAGTCTTATGAATGTATGGTTATTTTTGTCATCTCATTTAAAACCATGCCTTTTCAAACCGGAGCAACGTCAAGAGAGCAGGTTTATGTGTAGGTCTGTCTGGTAAATCTCAGGTCTGTCTCAGCTGCAATAAACGAGGCGAGTTTTGGAGAATAAATGGTAAAAAATTTCATATAAACTGAAACGAATTCATCTGAACAATTAAACAGTAGTGATGGGAAGTCCGATTCTTTTCCGCGAACCGGTTCTTTCGGACGGTTCGTTTCAATGAACTGATTCAAAAAACCGTTTCACCAGCTCATTTACGTCATCACGTAATGACGTCACTTTATATAAAGTTAATACGCCGGCGTCGTAGAATACACGCACAAACACATTCAGTAAAGCCATATGTAAGGGCATATGGCTGATTATAACATTTTATTTAATTAAGTTATAATAAGGGTGTTTATTGTCATCAATGTTTCATTCAGTGTTCTTACAATACATCCTACATTAAAGTTTTACACCTAAAGCACCCAATACTGACACTGATATACAAACGTGGATGTTCTACACACGTTTAAAGCATAAAAAGTGATTCAACTAGTCTTAATCAACTCACCCTTTTAACGGAAACAATGATCCGGCTCATCACAACTTCAGATATAATCTGCATGCACAATACTCAATAGTAAAATCTGTTTATATCTCTCGACTGAAACGTTTTACTCCCTCATTCAAGTTCTCAGTTCACGCATGCTCATCAACTGCTCACCGATCAGTAGTTCTCAGTATTATGTCTGAAAGAGGCAATTCTCAGTTCAGTGTACTGGTGACTCGCAAACTGCTGTGATCCACTCAATGTACTGCTGACGCAAGAGCTGCTATCCTCGGATCAGTGTACTGTTGACTCGAGAACTGCTGTGAACGACTCAATGTACAGTTGACTCAAGAGCTGCTGTGCTCGGATCAGTGTACTGTTGATGCAAGAGCTGCTGTCCTCGGATCAGTGTACTGTTGACGCAAGAGCTGCTGTGCTCGGATCAGTGTACTGTTGATGCAAGAGCTGCTGTCCTCGGATCAGTGTACTGGTGACTCAAGAGCTGCTGTCCTCGGATCAGTGTACTGGTGACTCGCAAACTGCTGCGAATGACAATGTACTGTTGACTCAAGAGCTGCTGTCCTCGGATCAGTGTACTGTTGACTCGAGAGCTGCTGTCCTCGAATCAGTGTACTGTTGACTTGAGAACTGCTGTGAACGACACAATGTACTGTGGACTCAAGATCTGCTGTCCTCGGATCAGTGTACTGTTGACTCGAGAACTGCTGTCCTCGGAGCAGTGTACTGTTGACTCAAGAGCTGCTGTCCTCGGATCTGTGTACTGTTGACTTGAGAACTGCTGAGAATGACTCAATGTACTGTTGACTCAAGAGCTGCTGTCCTCGGATCAGTGTACTGTTGACTCGAGAACTGCTGAGAACGAATCAATGTACTGTTGACTCAAGAGCTGCTTTCTTTGGATCAGTGTACTGTTGACTCGAGAACTGCTGCAAACGACTCAATGTATTGTTGACTCAAGAGCTGCTTTCTTTGGATCAGTGTATTGTTGACTCAAGAGCTGCTGTCCTCGGATCAGTGTACTGTTGACTCGAGAACTGCTGAGAACGAATCAATGTACTGTTGACTCAAGAGCTGCTTTCTTTGGATCAGTGTACTGTTGACTCGAGAACTGCTGAGAACGAATCAATGTACTGTTGACTCAAGAGCTGCTTTCTTTGGATCAGTGTATTGTTGACTCAAGAGCTGCTGTCCTCGGATCAGTGTACTGTTGAATCAAGAGCTGCTGTCCTCGGATCAGTGTACTGTTGACGCAAGAGCTGCTGTCCTCGAATCAGTGTACCGTTGACTCAAGAGCTGCTGTCCTCGGATCAGTGTACTGTTGACTCGAGAACTGCTGAGAAGGAATCAAAGTACTGTTGACGCAAGAGCTGCTGTCCTCAAATCAGTGTACCGTTGACGCAAGAGCTGCTGTGCTCGGATCAGTGTACTGTTGACTCGAGAACTGTTGAGAACGAATCAAAGTACTGTTGACTCAAGAGCTGTAGACTGGATCATCTTAATACGTTGATAAAACGGTAATACAATCAAGTCATAAACATATTTCCAGTATGTTTTATTTGTTACATTCTCTGTTGTTCAGCAAAATACACCTGAAACATACATTTCGCCCCTTAATCACACACATGCTCAATGTCAGCAGCTCATCAGTTCTCAGTATGTCGGACACCTCCGAAAGAGGCGATTCTCAGTTCATTGTACCGTTCCTCTCGAGAACCGTTGCGACCCGAGCGTTCAGTCCGATGTGAACTAGTCGGAGCGGTTAATTGCAAAGAAGAGTTGGCAAAAGCAGATATCACCACTTCTAGGATCATATTACTCCCGGTTATCGGTTCATTTCAATTTGGAGTGTCAGGCACATCCGAGAGACAGGTTAAGATAAGTAAGTAATAATTTGATGGATCATTTGTGGATCAGTGTTGACTCGAGACGCGAACTGTTTCAAACGATTCAGTCCGATTTGGTGAAGCAGTTCAAATCGTTCACTAAAATGAACCGGTTCAAAAGAACGATTCGTTCACGAACTGGACATCACTAGCTGTGTCTCGTTTGGAAGGATGCATTCTCCGGAGGTCGCATCCTTTGAAGGCTGCAGTATACCTAGTGTCCTCCTTTAAACAAGTCTCGTTTAAACGAGACGGCCTTCATAGGACGAACGGAAATGGAATATAAAATGGTTGCTATGACAGCACGCCACTCTTTAACAAGCACAAGCGCTTTGAGTGAGAAAGGAACAAAGTCCCTCTGACTGGAAAGTAATGCATGAGGTACATTTTAGGAGAGATATAATGATGTAAAGAGAAAAGAAAATAGATTTTACAGGTGTACTTTTAGTCTAATACTTTATTTTAATTATATATTAATATAATTATACATATTATATACTCTGTACCCATCTACTGAGGTACTTCAACTTGGGAATTAACATTACTTGTGTTTGAACATCATATTTACGGGCAAATTGGCGTAATTTTTATTTTTTTTAGACATTTCCGTTGAAGCAAAGAATTGTGGGTTGTGAGTAGCCACGAAGGATACACCTCATGCATCCTCCGAATTCCCGTGAAAGAAGGTCGCATTCGAAGTGTCCTACTTGCTTTTCTGAAATGAGACAGCCTCGATGACGTATGCGGCCGACAAATGAGACACAGCCTCTATTAAACAGAAGAGAACTTTTATTCTGTCTCACAGCAATGAGGAAGACGAAGGTGCAGGTTGACCAATCAGAAGAAAGGGGTGTTTCAGGTCCACCCATATGTGCGAATCAAATAATATTCAAGCCATATATTAGTGAAATCAATTCAAACGCACAGTATCCCGTGGCTATTTTTCCAATTTCCTATTTTTAACTTGAGCATTAAACCAAAATTACGAAAAACTAGTAATTATTTGTTTTTTAATATTGGTTTTGTAAATGAATAATGAAATAAGTAGTTTTTTGTTTTTCCGATTTTAAATTCCTAACTGAATATGAAATGAACGAATGATACATGGAGTATCTAGCTATAAATGTTTACTGTTTAAAACCGCCCATTTTTGGAAGGTTAAAAGGCAGAAATGCGAAGCTCATAATTTTTATAAAAGTACTTACTGTGTGTCTGTTAAAACTTGTTATTTGAGCTGTAAAGTTGTTTAAATCATCATTTTTACAGTCATTTTAGGGTTTTAATGTTTACATGCATTACCTCATCATGGCAACGAAGTTGTAAAATTTACTATAACTTTACACAGAAAAGGTTAGTAAGCGATTTTATCACACTAAAATCATGTTAACATGCATATTATTTATGTCTTGTGGCTATAGTTTTGAAACAGTGAGTATTTTAACGTTTACAGACTGGCCCCATTCACTTCCGTTGTAAATGCCTCACTGGAACCCAGATTGTTTCTTTTTCTTTTTTTTTTTTTTAATGAGGGACAAGTCAAAATTAATTTTTTGTGGTAATCAATATTGTGCCACAAATGCTGTCGATTAAGCTCAACCAAAGTCTTTTTAGCAATTCAGTCCACTCTGCGGCCATCTTTGGAATGCTCTCAGGCAGCTATTTTTCTATGTTAACAAGCGGCATACAAATGCAGCTCATATCTATTTGAATGGGGAAAGACCGAAATCTCCAAAATGGTTGGTCAAGATTATGATCAAAGCACTTATCTCAAATCAGCAGTCAAATCTAACAACACCAGAATAATAATTTGTGCTTTTTTACCTCAGATTAAGCAAAATAAATAAATTCCTGTCTTGTATAGCTAATGCGCATGCACCTTCTCGAGGCGATGTCATCTAAAAGATGATTGGCTGTTTTACTTGTAAGGCGGGAGTTCCTTTCTACGTCCGTTGACCGTTGGGTGTTACAATTTCTCCCCTTTCACTTTAATGGGAGTGTCTGCTAAATCTGGCTTAACTTGTATTGAACCGGGAATATTCCTTTAAGAAAAAAGATTCTTAAAAAATATTCTTCAGTAACTTTTTCTTAAGTAAGAAAATAGTAGTAAAGAATAATTTTCATTCTTACAAATGTTACGTAAATCCAGCCCCAGAACTGATAACATACAGTAATGTAAGCATTCTGTCATGCAGTGTTCACCTAAGCAGCTTTTCTTTTTTTTTTGCATTGTTTTTTCCTTTGTTTCCACAAAAAATATTTACATTTATTAATTTGCCAGACACTTTTAACAAAATGACTTAGTGCGTTCAAGGTAAACATTTTATCAATTTGTGTGTTCCCTGGGAATCGACCCATGATCTTGGCGATGTTAGCGCCATGCTCTACCAGATGAGCTGCTGGAACATCACTATGCTTGAGAAAGGATGAAAAACATAGGCCTAAATCAGTTTAATGCTTGTGCAGAATTTTATTTTGGACATTAAACGATAAAGGTACAGCTGGTGAAACTGGGAGGTATTCTTATTCCTATGCCTGTACAACCCCTTTCACACTGTCAGAGCACTCCCTCCTTCCTAAACTCTTTTTCCACTCTCTGATACAAACCCCTCCCGCCTCCTCTATGAGACCCACCCCCTCTCTCTCTGGCTCTATGTCCTTCTCCACGGTGGCCAGCACCCCCAGAATTATCCCAGTGACTGGGTCCCTTAAAGCTCCTCTCCTGCCAGTGTCCATAAAGTCGTCCTGAGCCACGACTACCACGCTTCCATCCTCTACCCAGTTGTTCCCTTTCCTGCCGTCCTTCCTGTAAGATTGTCTGAGTAACCTCTTTAGAAATATACCCTTTTTGTTGGCTCTCATCATGTCCACATTTGGATATACTGGAAGTAACCTTGTCTGCAGAAACAGGTTTTTCTTCAAAGGTCAAAGGTTGCCTGAGCTGTGCTGTATTATCATTGAGTTCACATGACTCTCCTTGTGCTATGTTTTCTACTTGTGATGTGTTGTTCGGTAGGGCAGAGTTGACACAATTGATCTTTTCTGAAGATTGCGAGAACTTGTCAAAGCATGCCACCCCAGGTGTAGTTATCGCGTGACGTGCCAATCCACCTCTTCCACCTCCTCTTCCTCTACGACCTCTCTTGAAGTCACCTTGTTGCCTCCAATCATGACTGGACTGACGCTGTGATTGTCCTTCAGGGGGATGATTTGGAGAGGCTTGGAATGAATTGGTGGAATTTGGGGACGAGGCAGGGAGTGACAGACTAGACTCAGCACCTGATGCATCAATGCCAGGGGTGTCAGAATGACTAGCTGGAACCTAGAAAATCACACAAACAAAATCCTCATTCATTTAGTCAAATACTGACTTTGGGAACAAAATTTTTTTAATAATACGGCTGTCAATTGATGAAACATTTTAATCAAATGTATTACATGATATGCTCTTTAAAGGGGTCATGATATGAGGAATTCAATTTTCCTTGATATTTTGACATATCAAAATATCAAGTGGTCATTCCACTTTAAAAACAAACTGTACATTTCAGAACTCAAAACTTAATCCCCAATGCAATAAAAGCATTTATTGAAGCCAAGCTCCAAAAACACCTCGTTGTCTACTTTCGCGAATTCCCTACGTCACTAGGGGGCCCATTCCTCTACAGCGAAAAAACATTAACGCCTACTTTAAATCATCGCAACCTTGGCCCCACCCACTGGTGCTCAGTTTGTAAACAGAGAGAGCAGGACAGACAGGCCTAATGTGGCCCAACTATTCCTGAACACCAAAGGGGACCCATCTGGACTATTTTGATCGTGTATCTTGTGCTGCTTTTACAAGACACGGTGGCAAGTTACAAAAAAAAAAAAAAAAAAAAAAAAAATACAAAAAAGAAAAAAGAAAAAAAAGAAAAGAAAAAGAGACCTTGTTTCATTCAGCAGCATCTTGTTTTGAGCACAAACGCGTCCTGGACCCGTTCTCGCGCCCATCTGTGCTATTTTTTTATTGTTTGTGTATGTAAACATGCACTAGATGGACGTCTTTGACCGTTTTGATGCATTTCCAGTGATGTGATGCTGTATGTGTATGCTCATATTTGCATGGATTGTATGTTTTTTTGGCTCATATCAGCCTGGATTGCTTGTGAACCAGTCATAATACGATTCAAGCTTTCCAAAGGAACTGTTATTGAAGGACGGGTCAGTTAAACACACTTAAACCCGATCGCAAAACCGTAAATAAACAGTTTCATTCATGAATATTTCTAATGTCATGACTGTTCGATTTATGTTGCTTAGTGTTAACAGTTGTGCTTAAGATGAACAATTTAATATATTCAGATGTGTAGGATGTGCGATGTGTAAACCCTGAAATTTTGTTTTTATAATATTTTGGACCTTGTTCATTCTCTTCCGATTTATTTTCAAATATGGCTGTATTTGAGGGGCTGCATGATGTTAGCCAATCATAACAGTGAGTGCTTATGTTGAAATTTAAAGGAGGCCAAAACTGAGCATTTCCGACAGAAGGCCAGAGACAGGGTAGAAAATGATCATATATTACTAAATTATGACTGTTTTGGTGCAAAAGACTTCAATAACAAATATGGTGGTAGATGAGTAATAATCTCTGATCAGACTTCACAAAATAGTGGCTTTAGAAGTCAATATATTGTTTTGTTTATTTCCATATTATTGAACATAAACCACTGGCCTACATTTTTAAATTGTCAGTCTATGTACACATGCCGACAGACATATGTGGAAATTGCATATATTGTTTTGCGGTTTTTTGAACCACTTGCCAGAGATTCTAGCTCTGCAGTAGTAGCTGGGGCTGATACTCCAATGGTAGGAAAATCCCTTATTACAAAATGTACATATGACTCAGCGGGCATGATTGAATGGGTTAATTTTTTTAACAATGAATTGTCGGAGGCCTGGGTAGCTCAGCGATTATTGACACTGACTACCACCCTGGAGTCGCGAGTTCGAAATCAGGGCATGCTGAGTGACTCCAGCCAGGTCTCCTAAGCAACCAAATTGGCCCGGTTGCTAGGGAGGGTAGAGTCACATAGGGTAACCTCCTTGTGGTCATGATTAGGGGTTCTCGCTCTCAATGGGGTGCGTGGTAAGTTGTGCCTGGATCGCAGAAAGTAGCATGAGCCTCCACATGCTATGAGTCTCCACAGTGTCATGCACAGCGAGCCACGTGATAAAATGCACGGATTGACTGTCTCAGAAATGGAGGCAACTGAGTCCTGTCCTCCGCCACCCAGATTGAGGTGAGTAACCGCGCCACCACGAGGACCTACTAAGTAGTGGGAATTAAGCATTCCAAATTGAAAGAAAAGAGGATTAAAAAAAATTAATAAATAAATAAAAAAATAAAACGAATTGTCCTAATTAAAACACTAGGAAATACAAAATGTTCCATCCAGGATTTACCTCATTAATGTGAATGAGGAACCGATTAGACTCTGCTTCCGGGTCAATAACTCCACCCTTTTCCTTCTGCCGTTCCAGAATCTTCTGGAGCTCTGCCCATTTCTTTTTAAATTCCCGACCAATGCCTGCATCCTCCTGCTGTGTGTGACCGAATAATAAACACAATGTTCATGTGTATGCACAGCATGTCACCAGTGAGCATACATAGGAGTGTTCAGCTTTTCATCTGGATGTCCTGGCATCCTGGTCAGCTACACAACAGGCTTCACAACAAGAGAGATTTCTCACAGGACAATGATGCATTGTTTAAAAAAATATCTACTGCTTGGCACTGAACACAAGAGAAACTTTGTCCACGTGGCATTTTCAACAATGATTTAAGTCATGCACAGGCATGCTAAGTTTGACCGTAATGCCAACACTGTACAAATAAAATTATATAGTGTGTCTGCATGTCTTACCTGGGTGAAACTAGGAGCCGGGGAGGAAAGAAGGGCACCCACATCATAGGTCAGCGGCTCACGACACACGGGGCAAACAACAGGCAACTCCTGTTAATGAAAGGAAGAATTTTTTTTTTTATTATTATTATTTATTTCAAAGATTATTCTTTCCTTCAAAGCACATCTCATACTCCTTTTTAAAGTGGCCTTAGAAAGTGCTTGGACACTTAAGCCAGACTAAAATATGCATTAATTTCACTGCATTAGAACAAAAAATCAAACCAGGTGACATGATACGTATTGTGATCATATGTATCGATTCAATAATGATTCAATATATCGCAATAAATCACAATTTCATAACAGAATTGCGATTGTAACTGTAGGAAACGCATGAGAAAGGCCCAGCCTAGTAACCTCCATTCTCTTTCACCCTCTCACCTTTCCACTGCTGTCTCTACCTCTCTTCCTACACCAAATGTATTTTCCATGCTTTGATGTAAACACTGCCACAGACACACTAAGCTATACTTTAACAACCTGTCTAGACAACATCTGTCCTCTCTCCTCTAGGCCAGCACGTGCTACACCACCCAGCCCCTGGCTCTCTGACATCCTTCGTGAACATCGGACTGACCTCAGGGCAGCTGAGAGGAGATGGTGGAATTCTCAAGATCCAGCAGATCTAGGTAAGTATCAGTTTCTGCTTGCAACTTTTTCAGATAATGTTAAATCTGCAAAAACCTCCTATTACCAGAACAAGATCAACAGCTTGTTTAGAACATTCAGTACACTTCTCTGCCCTCCCCCTCCACCACCTGACACATCACCGACAGCAGATGTCTTCGCCACCTTTTTTACTACTAATGTTACAACCATCAGGAACACATTCTCAGCACCACACCATGTCAAACACCCATCTCCTGTATGCAACTCTTCTGTCTCTAAACTCCTCCTCTCCAACCACCCCACCACCTGTTCCCTTGACCCCATTCTCACCTTCTCCAGGCCATCTCTCCATCCATGACTGAAGAGAGAAATGTGATCGGTTTAAGGAATGCAAGAAACTCTTACATCAGCGGAAGATCACTTTTGCTCTGATGTTTCCGGCCAGACTGAGAATAAACACCAAGGACGGCAGCAAAGTATTTACATGTCCCAATCAGGCAATATCTTTTATTGAAACAATGGGTGAGTAACCACTGGGTGTTTTTCTTTTGAGTGGATTGACTCACTATACATACTCTGGCTTTCGGAGGAAGCTGGGCACCATTTTTGTTTCCTTTTGCGCTGGCTCCGCCGAGCGGCTGGAGTTTCTTTTGTTTTGTGGATTAACACTTTTCCTTAAAGAAACTTTTGCATTGACAATGAACGGATGACTGCAAAATATCTATATGCCCACACAAAGGATGTCTTTTATAAAGTTGACAGATTGTGTGAATCATGGGATATACTTTTATGCGGCCTCCAAGTGAATTGACTCTTGACCATCCGAGGAACCGGGATGCGTGTTTCGTTTCCTTTTGTGCTGGTTCCGCCTAGCGGTTGGAGCTTGTTTTGTTAAATAACATTACTTCGGGACAGTTATGGATGAATCTGTCAGTTCCTTGTGCTTATGCCTCCTGTTGGCTGGAGTATGATTTGTGGAGTATTTTCGTGGGACGCTGGAATGATTTTGTCATCTGTTGCACTCATCAGCTGGCTCACTGAAGATTTGTTTGTCTGTCCGAGGAAACTGAATGGCTTTATATCAGCTGGAATATGTTTTGTGAAGGAACACACCTTTGAGACAGTTCTGTGAATGAGTCTACACGTTCTTGGTGTTTATTCTGCCTATTGGCTGGGTTTTGTTTTACAAAATATTTGATGATATGTAATTTTGCCTTACAAATTTGTGAGGCAAAATTGAGCAATCTGATGGCAAAGTTGTCGTGGGGGCACTTGTAGGCGTACATGGACTCTTTGAGTTTAAAGAGATTGACGTCGGTTGGCACTTTCGTGCGCGGGGTTAATGCGCACTGTAAGGGGGTTCAGTGGAAAGGAGGCGGCGAGAACCGGCTTGAAAACTTAAATAATAATTTAATAAACAACTTAAACAAAAACACACAACCATAAACACACAGTACAGCTGCCTGTCATTCTCTCTCTCTCGAACTGTCATCCCCGGCCGCCTTTATCCCTCGCGCGCCCCATCAGGCTGATTGGGGACCGGGCGTGCGTCATTCCAGCCCGGCCCCGCCCTCCTCGGCTCTACAAACACGTTTTTCTTTTTTCTGTTTGTTCAGTTTGGGGGGAAGTTCAGGGTTTGATTGTTTCACTAATGGGGAATGTGGTCTGTATAATTTTGTTTTTGACACACAATTTATTTTTTCTACTACATCAAAATGTCAAATGTTAATATGAGTGTACTATCTCCACATGGAATGTGAATGGGTTGGGGCACCCTAAAAAAAGAAGGAAGGTTATTACTTTTCTTAAACGTGAGAAATATTATTCTTCAAGAAACACATCTTTCCCGCAGGAAGCTGAAAAATTTGGGAGGATATGGGGTGGACATGTTTTCTTTAGTGTTGGCTCAAGTAAGAGCAAGGGAGTCATTATATTGGTAAATAAACATTTACAATTCAAATTTTTCAAACAGTTTAATGATAAATTAGGAAGAGTCATTATTGTTTTAGCAGAAATTCAGGGGTAAAGTCTGATTTTGTCTAATATTTATACACCTAACGCTGATGAACAGGGCTTTTTTATAGATCTTGAAGGGATATTGCAAGTCACTGGCACCCCTCATGATATAATATTGGGAGGAGACTTTAATCTTTTGATGGACTCAGTCCTTGATCATAGTGAAGCAAAAGTGTGTAAGCCCCCCTAGAGCAACATTGACGCTTCACAGGATGTGTAAAAATCTTGGTCTTACAGATATTTGGAGACATTTGAACCCATCTAATAGAGACTATACATTTTTTTCATCAGTCCATAAGATTTATTCTAGAACAGATTTTTTTTTTTTGATATCCAAATCATCATTTCATCTGTTGTTGATTGCTCGATTGGAAATATCTTAGTCTCGGATCATGCCCTGGTGAATTTAGAGAAGTTGCCACATACGGAGAAAAAGAAATCATTTAGTTGGCGCTTTAATGGATCCCTTTTGCAAAATCCTGATTTCCAACAAATGTTAAAGACTGAAATCAATGTTTATATGGAGACCAACTGGTCCTCAGTATCCTCTGTGGGCGTGGCTTGGGAGGCACTTAAGGTGGTTCTTAGGGGTCGGATCATACAGTATGCCTCGTTCATCAAAAAATCCAAAGTACGAGTACTCGTGGAGTTGGAAGGAAATATTAAAAGTACCGAGGCAGAGCAGAAGCGCCGAATGTCGTCTGATGGTCTCAGAGAATTGACCCGATTGAAATACAGATATAATACTATTTTGTCACGGAAAGTGGAGTTTTGGTTGTTCAGGGCAAGACAGTCATACTTTGAGTCGGGTGACAAAGCAGGGAAGCTTTTGGCTAGATATATAAAGCAGAGAGAGTCTTTTTCTACCATTCCCTCAGTGAAATCTGCTGGTGGTGAAATTTTTACCTCAGCCATTGATATTAATAATGCCTTTAAAGAGTTCTATCTTGATCTCTATAAGTCCACGTCTTCATCTACTGTTGAAGATATTAGAAAATTTGTGGAACCATTAGAACTTCCTAAACTGACGACTGAGCAAAAAAATTCTCTTGATTCTGAAATAACCCTGGAGGAACTTGACGAGGTAATTAAGTCCCTACCTACAGGCAAAGCTCCAGGGCCAGATGGTTTTGCCGCTGAATTTTTTATATCTTATGCTACAGAACTGGCTCCACTTTTGTTAGAAGTTTATACTGAATCATTAAAGAATGGAAAGCTTCCTCCAACCATGACACAAGCCCGGATCAGTCTGATTCTTAAAAAGGACAAAGATCCATACGAGTGTAAAAGTTACCATCCAATTTCCCTGATCCAGCTAGATGTAAAAATTTTGGCTAAAATTTTGGCTAACCGATTAAGTAAGGTTATGACATCTCTTATACATATAAATCAGGTGGGGTTTATTCAGGGTCATAGCTCTTCTGATAATATTAGGCGTTTCATCAATATCATGTGGTCAGTGGCGAATGATCAGACTCCGGTCGCTGCCATCTCACTTGATGCCGAAAAGGCGTTTGATATGGTAGAATGGGATTATATTTTTAAGATCTTGGAAATGTATGGGTTCGGGAGTACGTTTATTGGTTGGATCAAGTTACTTTATAGACACCCTGTAGCAGCGGTACAAACAAATGGATTAATTTCAGATTATTTTACTCTGGATAGGGGCACTCGGCAGGGTTGCCCTCTTTCCCCATTATTGTTCTGTCTTGCCCTGGAAACATTAGCAGCCGCGATAAGAAAGGAGGAGGATTTTCCAGGGGTGGTGGCGGGAGGCGTGGTGCATAAGCTTCTGCTTTATGCAGATGATATTTTATTATTTGTCTCTGACCCTAATAAATCTATGCCTTGCCTCCACAGAATTATTAATTCCTTTTCCAAATTCTCAGGATACAAAGTCAACTGGTCTAAATCCGAAGCACTGGCTCTGACAGCATACTGTCCAGTAACGGCCTTCCAGCCAGGTGCCTTCCAGTGGCCCAAACAGGGTATTAAGTATTTGGGCATTTTATTCCCCACAAATTTGTCTGATTTAGTTAGAGTTAATTTTGATCCCTTAATAAAACGGTTTTCGAGCGATGTGGGTAGGTGGGCTTCATTACATTTATCTATGATTGGGAAGGTTAATGTTATTAAAAAGAACTGTATTCCAAAATTTAACTACCTGCTACAGTCTCTCCCGGTAGATGTCCCCCTCTCTTATTTCAAGCAATTTGAAAGCATAGCGAAGTCTTTCATTTGGAATGGTAAACGTCCCAGATTACAATTCAATAAGTTACATAGGCCGATTGACAAAGGTGGGCTAGGCTTACCCAAGATTTCGTTTTATTATTATGCATTCGGTCTCAGACATTTGGCTCATTGGTCGCTTCCACCTGAAAGAACCCCTCCCTGGTTCTGCATTGAACAAAAACTTCTTGCCCCTATCTTGCCATTACAATGTCTTTCTACCAAGCTGCATGGAGAACTAAAGACACATCCCGCTATCTCACACATGCAGTTAGTGTGGACGGGTTAGAAGGGTTTCCCGTGTGCTCAATTCGGACATACACCTGAACGTTGCTGCAAGTATTTGGTTAAACCCTAAACTGTGTATTAATAAGTCCCCTTTTTGCTGGACAGAATGGATTGAGTTGCTACACTGGGTGACCTGTATGAAAATGGAGCATTGAGATCCTTTGCATTGAGATATTACACACCGGTTTGGGATTCCCAGATCTCAATTCTTCAGGTACTTACAGCTGCGCCATCTACTTTGTACCATCTTTGGGTATAGTACACAGCCCCCTAAAGCTGCAGACACTCTTGAGATGGTACTAGCGGCTTTTGGAAAGGGTCACGAGTCTTCAGCGTACTATTCCTGGCTAATTCAGAGTCTAGGGGATGGGGTTTTGACAACTCAAGAAGTTATGGGTTAAAGACTTGAATTTAGTACTGGAGGATGAAGAATGGGGTAGGATTTTAAAAAATGCCAAGTCTATGTCTAGGGATGCAAGGATGCGCCTCATTCAATTTAAGATTCTGCATCGTTTTTATTGGACTCCCTCTAGATTGCATAGGCTTGGTCTTAAAGATATACCCACCTGTTGGCGATGCCAATCAGAGGATGGGGACATAGCCCATGTTTTTTAGTATTGTACTAAGATTCAAGAGTTTTGGTCGAGGGTTCAGAGTTATGTCTGAGTTAAGCTTGGGAAGAGTTGTCATATAGAAGGCTAGGCAACATGGATATGTTCATCAGGAGGTGGGGCAGCAATTTGGCCTTTTTGGAGGGCTCTTGGGGAGGGGCAGTGGAGGGAGACATGTTGTTTTAAATGTGTATGTTGTAGCCTTTTTGTTTTTGAACATATACTTTTTTAAATGTATTTCTAAATATTTTCTTCTGTTTTATTGTTTGTTTGAGTGTCTTTGTCAATTGTATTTGACCACTGGGGTATCTGTTTGTGTTGGGTGGTGGGGTGGGGTGGGGTGGGGTGGTTAATGTTCGGGAGGAAGGGTTGTAAATAATATAATGTGATTCCAAATATTCTGTAATTTATATATATATATATATATATATATATATATATATATATATATATATATATATATATATATATATATATATATATTTATACATTATATGGAATCAATAAAAACTTTTAATAACAAAAAAAAGTATATTTATCCCTATTATTGCTCGTTTTATGTTTTTAGTTTAGAGTTATTAGGCCTACAGTTTCACTTGCTTTATCAACTGCCGTATTCATTTTTATTTTTTAGTCACAGTTTTAGTCTTTTGACAAAAATGTCCTTAGTCAATATTTCATCATGTTCTTTAATGTTAGACAGTTTTACAAAAATTACATACAATTATAGTTAATGAAAATAATATATTTTACTTGACGTGCAAACTGGACAAAAAAGTGTCAAACTGTAGCAGACCAAACTTTAATCAAATATTCAAATATTTAGAAAAAAAAGTATAAACATTTTCTAATGTAAACATGTATTAAACAAAGTATAAATGTATATACTGTCCTTGTTGTGAAAAACCTGAGCTCCTGAAATAATAATGAATAGACTGAAGTATTAGCTACTTTTTAGAAGTTAGCCTACTGTACTCTGAATTCTTCAGAGATTAATTTTCCGTGATAAATACTGCATTGCATGTAGTGTGTTTCTTATGGAAACAGTGTATTCACAACTAAAATTACGCAACGCTAATTACGATTATTCAGAATCAGAATCAGCTTTATTGCCAAGTATGCTTACAACAAGGAATTTGTCTTGGTGACAGGAGCTACCAGTGTACAACAATACAAAAACAATACAAAAACAGCAGCAAGACATAGATAATAATAAAAAATAATTATACACACACATACATACATACATACACACACACACAGACACACACATACATACATACACACATACACATTGCACGTAGTGCAAATCTAATACAAATCTGTTATCTGTTATGTACATTGCAAATGTTTTTTTTTCTCAGAGGAATGAAATGGCAGAAGAGGTTGGATGTGTTGGATAAATATAAAAAAGACTAAACTGTGTATTGCACATAGTTATTGCTCAATTTGCTGAGGGATAAAACTGTTCCTGTGCCTGACGAGTCTGGTGCTCAGAGCTCTGAAGCGTCGGCCAGAAGGCAACAGATAAAAAAAGTAATGGTCAGGGTGAGTGGGGTCCAGAGTGATTTTTCCAGCCTTTTCCCTCACTCTGGAAGTGTATGGGGGGGGGGCAACCAATAATCATCTCAGCAGTCCGAACTGTCCTCTGTAGTCTTCTGATGTCTGATTTCGTAGCTGAAACCAGACAGTTATTGAAGTGCAGAGGACAGACTCAATGACTGCTGAGTAGAACTGTATCAGTAGCGCCTGTGGCAGGTTGAACTTCCTCAGCTGGCGAAGGAAGTACAACCTCTGCTGGGCCTTTTTCACAATGGAGTCAATGTGTGTCTCCCACTTCAGATCCTGTGAGATGGTAGTGCCCAGGAACCTGAATGACTCCACTGCTGCCACAGTGCTGTTTAGAATGGTGAGGGGGGTCAGTGTTGGGGTGTTCCTCCTAAAGTCCACAATCATCTCCATCGTTTTGAGCATGTTTAGCTCAAGGTTGTTTTGACTGCACCAGACAGCCAGCTGTTCAACCTCCCTTCTGTATGCAGACTCATCATCATCTCAGATGAGGCCGATGACAGTGGTGTCATCTGCAAACTTCAGGAGCTTGACAGAGGGGTCCTTGGCGATGCAGTCATTGGTGTAGAGGGAGAAGAGTAGTGGGGAGAGCACACATCCCTGGGGGGCACCAGTGCTGATTATACAGGTGCTGGAAGTGAGTTTCCCCTGTCTCACAAGCTGCTGCCTGTCCGTCAGAAAGCTAGTAATCCATTGACAGATAGACATGGGAACAGAGAGTTGGTGTAATTTATTCTGGAGTATAGCTGGGATGATGGTGTTGAAAGCCAAACTGAAGTCCACAAAAAGGATCCTTGCATATGTCCCTGGTCTGTCCAGATGTTGCAGGATATGATGCAATCCCATGTTGACTGCATCATCCACAGACCTGTTTGCTCAATAAGCAAATTGAAGGGGATCTAGAAAGGGTCCAGTGATGTTCTTCAGGTGGGCCAACACCAGTCTCTCAAATGATTTCATGACCACAGACGTCAGGGCGACAGGTCTGTAGTCATTAAGTCCTGTGATTTTTGGTTTCTTTGGGACAGGAATAATGATTGAGTGTTTGAAGCAGCATGGGACTTCACACTGCTCCAGTGATCTATTTAAGATCTGTGTGAAGATGGGGGCCAGCTGGTTAGCACAGGATCGAAGACACGCTGGTGAGACGCCATCTGGGCCTGAAGCTTTCCTCGTCTTTTGTTTCCGAAAGACGCAGCTCACATCATCTTCACAGATCTTAAGTGGAGGTTGAGTAGCAGGAGGGGGGAGGAGGGGGGTTGCAGGAGGTGTTGGTGTTTGTGTGAAGTGAAGGTCATGTGGGTGTGGGGTGTGAGATTGGGCCTTTCAAATCTACAGTAGAACACATTCAGGTCGTCAGCCAGTTGTTGGTCCACCACAGGGTTGGGGGCAGGAGTCCTGTAATTTGTGAGTTGTTTTATGCCACTCCACACTGATGCAGGGTCGTTAGCTGAAAACTTGTTTTTCAGCTTCTCAGAGTATCTTTTTTTAGCCACTCTGATTTCCTTGTTCAGTGTGTTCCTGGCCTGATTGTACAAGACTTTATCCCCACCCCTGTAAGCATCCTCTTTGGCCTGACAAAGCTGCCCGAGCTCTGCTGTAAACCATGGTTTGTCATTGTTGAACTTTAAATAAGTCCTAGTAGGAATGCACATATCCTCACAGAAACTGATATATGTAACAGTATCTGTGAGCTCGTCCAGATTGGTGTCTGCAGCCTCAAAAACACTCCAATCCGTGCAATCGAAGCAGGCTTGTAGTTCACGCTGTGCTTCATTGGTCCATCTCTTTACAGTCATTACTACTGGCTTGGTTGATTTTAATTTCTGCCTGTAGGTTGCAAGATGATGAACCAGACAGTGATCAGAGAATCCCAAAGCTGCTCTAGGGACAGAGCGATATGCATCCTTTATTGTTGTGTAGCAATGATCCAGTATGTTCCTGTCTCTGGTGGGGCATGTAATGTGCTGTTTGTATTTAGGCAGTTCACTGTGAGATTTGCTTTGTTAAAATCCTCAAGAATAATAATAACTGAGTCCGGGTACTGTTGTTCTGTGTCTGTGATTTGATCAGTCAGCTGTTGCAGCGCTGTACACACACGCGTTTTGCGCGATATACACACACACCAGAATAAACAAGGAAAACTCCCGCGGCTTACAGTTAATAAAGAGCGCTTCCAAATTAGGACAGCACATCCTCTTTAAAGTTGTTACATCTGCACACCAACTTTCATTGATGTAAAAGCATGTTCCACTGCCTCTCGTTTTCCCCATTAACTCTGCGATGTGATCCGCTCTGAACAGCTGAAAGCCCGGCAGATGTAACGCGTTGTCCGGAATGGCTTCACTCAGCCAGGTTTCTGTGAAGCACAAGGCAGCAGAGTTTGAAAAGTCCTTGTTTGTGCGGGTGAGGAGATGTAGTTCGTCCGTTTTGTTTGGAAGAGTGCAGAGATTTGCTAGATGACTACTCGGCAGGGCTGTTCGAAAGCCGTGCTGACGGAGCCTGACCAGCGTGCCTGCTCGTCTCCCTCGTCTGCCTCTCATAGCATGTTTAAACAACACAGCTGCGCCTCCAACTAAAATGTCCAGCAAAACGTCCGGATGTTCAAAAACCGGGAAAAGGTTATCTGGTATATGCTGCCGAATGTTCAGCAGTTCGTCCCTGGTAAAACTGACTGGAACAATATTACTAAACACAGGACAAACAAACAAAAACAACAAAAGAACTAAAGAGCTACACACCAAGGCGGCCATTCGCGGCGCCATCTTGTATACAGTATTCTGACTAGCGCATCATTTAATTCAAGTTCACATGTTCATTCGTTTAGTTGTGCAGATATAAGATGTTCCATAAATGTTGTGGATATACTGATGAATCTCATGTATAAATAAGATGCGTTTGAATGAGGTATTTACCCCGTTTTAAAACAGTTAATTTTGCCGGTGTTAGCGCTCAACTCTCAAGCAGAGACATGCCCAACACACTGGATTAATGGATTAAATGAATTCATATCTAATATATTCTTCTATTTACAGATTATCAAGGTGTTTCTTCTTCTGTTTATATCTTGCACTGTTAATATCTTGCAGTATAATTTTTATCGTCATGTTTTCGTCAACAGTATGCTTTAATAAAATAATTTAATAATCTTCATGATGTGCCTTTTTTGTCTCATCTTCGTTATTGTTGATGAAATCAAAAAACCTTTCATCAACAAACATTTTCATCATTGATTTCGTTGACAAGATTAATAATGTAAAAATAGTCTTACACTGAACTCAAATCAGCAGTATCACGAGTTTCACATCTTAAATTTATAATACAATACAATACAAACATTAATAGTCAATGAAATACTTCAATAATCATATTAAAATATACTTGTAACTGGTGGTGATTCAGGAGAGTCCCCTGTTCTCTATGTAAAAGCGCTTTGAGTACAATTCATTCATTAGAATATGTAAATAAGAGTGCTGTTTATCTTCATCAAAGCAAGTAATGTTTAATTTTTAAATGTTTAATCGTATAACATAATTATATAAACATGAAAATAGCACGTTATAACTCCGGCTCGGAATATCTTCCAGTCATGATCACACAGGCGATGTCCAGGTACCCTCAAATCATGAGATTCATCTGATAGAGCAGTTGTGTCGAAACACGACGGAAGTAATGTATTTGTCCGCTAATTGCTTGCAATTTTAAATTTCAACCACAGATGTCGCTAGAGAGCACAAAGCTACATAGTGCAGCTTTAATGTCACTTGATTTGAATTTTTATTATCACATGCAAGAAAATTCATACATATTTCAGTGTGGCTTTAGTGTCCATATTCTTTTAGGGCCCACTGTATGTGTTGGAACAACAGCAACATTGTAGGAGATTATGTAATAATTTGCATGACACACAACAATACCTCTGACTGGAATCGGTTTGTATAATGGGAAAAATTTAGCATTTTACTGAAAAGGAAAAAGTATAAAACTGTATTAAAGTATGCAAAATAAAGAGATCCCCGTTAGTAGGTGTAGATGTAATTACCCCTTTTGCTGTGATAATCATCTCACCTCTTCTTCTGTCCGGTCTCTGGTTTTGTCCTTCTCCAGCTCCTTCTCACGTTCTTTAAGCTCCATTTCAGAATGGGTGATGTAGCGACCAAGACAATGTGAGTGGAAATAGTGATAGCAGCTGGTCTTAGTAAACACTTCCCCTTCCTAATGGTCAGTCCAAAGCAGAGTAAGATAAATGTACCCAAACAATATTTATAGTTTTGTGTATTTTATGTAAAATACAGCCATATATTTACAGTCTTAACCCTAGTCTTAGCTACAGTGTATTGATTTACTTAAACACCTGGGATACAGTGCACAGTAAATGCATACGTTTATGATATTCTCACAATTTAAAACCCAAACCTTAAAGTCATATAAACAGATAACACAGTTCCCATGAGGAATATTGCTCTCAGTCAGGATCTCTTTGGCTCTCTGTGAGAATGGAAAAAGGGCAATTGTTTGAGACAGACAGACAGAAGATATTAGGAACTGAAATACAAAGAACTGTAGACATACAGGTATGGAAGAAGGATCTCAAACCTCTATGAGCTGATACAGTGCAGGAGTTCCCAGACATGACTCTGCCTCCATCTGCAAACTCCTCTGTAAACTGAGAGAGGAGAAAGGAGGGAAGAGGAAAATATAAAAGCAAAGAAAAGGGACATTTGAAAGTTAAAACACAATGCTTACTAACGATCACTCACCTGAGCAGTTTATCATCTGAGAGTCCACGTGGATTGTGAATAGAGAAGCAAGGAGATGTACGTGGATACTGGAAGTGAATTAAAGAAACAGTGAGGAAACAAAACAGCTACACAATGCCTATCTCGGGAAGCACATAATAGCACATAGACTGATAACTACTTATAAAAATAGTGCCAAGTAAATAAGAGATATACTACATTCACTACTGGGTTGATCAAATATTTATGTCAATATAATTGTCACATATAATAGCTATTTGACCAACAAACCTCTGAGTCCAGATCCATTGTCAGAGTGAGACGAACAAACTGAGAGAGAGAGTCCTCTGCAGTGGAGGGATAGAGCACCAGACTGACCGTCCATCCTCTAATTGAGAGAGATTTGACAACACTTAAATTTCACATAAAGAGGGACGGTTATTAATTTAAAGTCACTTATGAAAAACTAACTCAAATATTTACCCCTCATCTTTCTGAGTAACACTAAGTTCATCCAAGTAGATGGACTGCAGCACTTCAATTTCAGACAGGACACTGTGGGGTCAAAAAGATATGGTTAAGAATTGAATTTCGTGTAGAACTGGTTTAAAAAACATTGACATGAGTTTGACATATGAGTATGTCAGAATACCAGACCTGGGTCAATACAATTTAAGTCTCCGAGAGACTTAACTACGGAAAAATAATTGATCAATTGTACTACATACAACTGTAGTTATGCTCACTTATTTAGCCATCTATGACATGTCTCGCGTATATTATTATGCTTTAAAATCTAACTTTTTTAAGGCTTACAAATAAAACAATTTCATATTATATGCCAAACAACCATTGACTTATATACGTATTCGTAAAGAATATGTGTTTCTGTCACAGTTTACCAGCAGTTCAACACTTACTCACTCTCGGCGGCCATTTTCGTGGTGATGTCATCAACCTACGTCAACAGTCAACTGACACAACAGAGCTCACTGTCAAAGTAACAAATGGAAATTTCATGCACTGACTACAAATAGTTAGAGATAATTCACCCAAAAAAATGAAAATTGTCTCATCATTTACTCACCCTCATGCCATCCCAGATGTGTTTGACTTTCTTCTGCTGAACACAAACAAAGATTTTTAAAAGAATATTTCAGCTCTGCAGGTCCTCACAATGCAAGAGAATGGTGACCAAAATTTTGAAGCTCCAAAAAGCACATAAAGGCAGCATAAAAGTAATCCATACAACTCCAGTGGTTAGATCTATCCCTGCGTTCCAAATGGGATAAATCACCCTCCGAAGGGCACTTTAAAGGGAAAACAAGCATGATAGTCAAGCTGTAAGATCGCTTCTAACAGAATTTCCAATAGAAATTACTTAAAAAGTGAGTTCCAAATGCCCATTATTTTTGAGCCCCACACCTTTTAGCCCTCCAAAGCTCTCACAGTGGATGGTAAAGTCTTCGAAGGGAATAGGGCACCGGGATGATCACTTCTGAATGGGACGTAGCGTATTATATCACTCCTGAAGATATGGATTTAACTACTGGGGTCATATGGACAGGGTTGGGGAGTAACGGAATACATGTAACGGGAATACGTATTTAAAATACAAAATATAAGTAACTGTATTCCACTACAGTTACAATTTAAATAATTGGTAATTAGAATACAGTTACATTCAAAAAGTATTTTGATTACTGAAGAGATTACTTTGCATTTTATTGTCATTTGTTTCATTTCATATTTAGTCCTTTCAGATGGAAAACATTTATTCATATAAATGATGTGATCCAAAGTGCATTTGAACAGCGGTGAAACACTTTCTTAGGATGTGTTCATTCACACGAGCAGACAGAGAAGTAAGTTTGAAGTAAGTTTGGAGCAGAAGAAATAGAAATAAACCTTGTGTAAATTGTCAGCTTTACGCTAAGCTAAAATGCTATTGCTAGTCATTTTACATGCACGTTACCAGGCACGATCATATTCAAGAAAATTCACGTTGGATCATAATTTCATTTTTTCTAGTAAGACCTTTGATATTAGGGCAAAAATCGTATTCTTGATAATCATTTTTGTATTGTTTTCCTGTAAAAATATCTAAAAATCCTTAAAACAAGATCAATTTGATCTTGTTTTAGAAACAACACAGCACAAGATATTTAGGTTTTTCAGAGAATGTATTTTTAACATGTGTATTTTGTCTTACTGTACTGGCAGAGTTTTTATAGTCAAAACAAGTGAAAAAATCTACCAGTGCTGAAGAAGTAATCCAAAGTACTTAGAATACATTACTGACCTTGAGTAATCTAAGGAAATACATTAAAAATTACATTTTACAGCATGTATTCTGTAATCTGTAGTGGAATACATTTCAAAAGTAACCCTCCCAACCCTGCATATGGATTAATTTTATGCTGCCTTCGTGTGCTTTTTGGAGTTTCAAAATTTTGGTACTCATTCACTTACACTATAAGGACCTACAGAGTTGAAATATTCTTATAGAAATCTTCATTTGTGTCCAGCAGAAGAAAGTCATACACATCTGGGATGGCATGAGGGTTGAGTAAATTATGAGATTTTTCATTTTTGGGGGAACTATTCCTTAAAGTGCTTTTTTTTTTTTTTTTTTTTTTACTATAAATTCTCCTCCCTGCCCAGCAGATGCCGATATGCATGAAGAATGCTAATTGCCCAAAACAAAAGAAGAATGTGAAAGTGAAAATTGAGATATATATATATAATAACTTAAATATGTATCTAATTAATAATTTTCTTTATTTATCACACATTATACATTTGCACATATACAGTGAAATTCTTCTTTTTCACATATCCCAGCTAGGCTGGGGTCAGAGTGCAGGGTCAGCCATGATACGGCGCCCCTGGAGCAGATAGGTTCAAGGGCCTTGCTCAAGGGCCCAACAGTGGCATCTTGGCGGTGATGGGGCTTGAACCCCCCACCTTCTGATCAGTAACCCAGAGCCTTAACCGCTGAGCTACCACTGCCCTGTATCTGTATCTGTTTCTCACCCAAACCTAGCATATCGCTTCTGAAGAGATTTATCCACTGGAGTCTTATGGCTTACTTTTATGCTGCCTGTATATGCAGAAGAAAGTCATAAACATCTGGGATGGCATGAGGGTGAATATATGAGAATTTTTCATTTTCATCCTTTAAGAATGGACATTATTTAATGTTCAGCAAACATAATGATTCATCTTGACAACAGAAGTCATGAGAACTTTCACCATTTATTTTGTATGGCAAAAATAACTCAAGACTGAAAAACATATTTTATAACAGGTTGACTTGCAGTGTTGGTGGGAGAAAGCCATGCCACTTTCACAATTCCAAGATGTTAAAAATGAACATTGCTGTGACTTTTGTAATTTCAAAGTCAATTTTTATTGCTAATTTATTATTTTAATACACTACTGACATAAACCAACTAAATTTTAATCCAACATGAAACACTTTCTCTCACTAATCACAGTGGAACAAGTTTTGTGGGTAGTGTCTTTCCTTGACCAGACTGCTGATGCAAGTAAAGCCCCATTTAAAAAAAAACAAATATGACACTGATAAACATTTATGTAAAAAATATGCTGAAGTGTTGTTCAGCACCTAATAGCGGATTAGTTTTCATCCTCTTGTCTTTATCCAAGTGCAATGCTAACATAAAAAAAAAATGTTTGGAGCTGCAAACTGCCTTGATGCAAAGGAGTTTGATTTGTCCCTCTTTCTGTCTGCATCTTTACTCTAACAGCATTTCTTCCCTTTCTTCCTCCTCTCTCGGTCCCTGTGAGAATTGATATGAACAGTGTCCTTTTCTCTCTCTCTCTCTCTTTCCGCTCGACTCTGGCTGTGTTTCTTTGCCCGAAGGACCATGTGGGTAAAGGCCATGAACATCTGCAAAGGGAACAGAATATACGAAATAATACATGACCATAAAAAGTCTAGATGTAAAAACACATCAAAGTGCACAGAAATTCAAAATGTTCTGGTTAAGATGAAAGCTTTAACTATTCTTTATGACAGATATGCATGTAACTATCAGCACCTAAATTTAATTTAATAATTTAAAAAATAATAATTACATCATATCCTTTTAACAGACATTTTCAATTTAAGTAAGCTCAGAAATGCACAATATATATTTCTTTAGATGTCACAGTGTGGAAAACAAACCTCACCTCCTCTACGTTGATATTTTCTTTAGCACTTGTCTCAAATAACCTTACGTTAACTGACTCTCCAAAGCGCAGAGCATCTTGGGCGTCCACAAGCTTTTTAGAAGGGTCATCATTCTTGTTTCCCACTGGAAACAATCAAGGGATAGTGTCAAAGAGGAAAATGACCATATATCATTTAATAATACAACTAATTCAGAATACACGATCGAAATATCTCTTTTCATATCACAATGCATTATACAGAGAGAAGCAGAAGATAGAACTGAAACAAGTTTAGTTACTAGAATGGTTTCATATCTTTTCCTTTTATCTCAGAGAGTACAAATTCAGAGACAATCCTACCTAAGATTTTGCAGACATTGTCACAGTTCTGTGAGATCTCATTCAACCATCGTTTCACATTGACGAACGATTCAGGGTTTGTGACATCGTAAACAATGATGACACCATGAGTGTTTCTGTAATACCTAGAAAGCCCAGCAAGAGATGACAGTGAACAAGTGAGGGAGATAAAGTAAGACAAAAATAACACGTTGCTGGTTGATGCGATCTTTAATGAACAGTGTGTTTGACTTGCGCAGGACTTACGTAGAGGTGATGGTTCTGAACCTTTCCTGCCCTGCAGTGTCCCAGATCTGGAGTTTCACTCTTTCTCCATCAATCTCTACTGTCCGGATCTTAAAGTCAACTCCAATAGTTGTTATGTAACTGCCTATAAAAAGCATGAAAGTACATTTAGTCATCATCTTCACTAACACAAACCTAATCTCTGCATCTCTCTGTCTTTCACATGAGAGCACAGTAAATTAGGTTGTGTATTTGCAGCTTGCATCATTTTCTCTCTCTTTCTCACACATGCACAAACATACAGAGACAGATTCTGTGCCAAGCAGACTCACCAGAGAATGAATTGTCTGCAAATCGTAGAAGCAAACTGCTTTTCCCTACATCTGCAACAGAGAGTCAGAGTAGCATTTGTTAAACTGTCAGCTGTAATGTGTTTACAATCTCAGTTTATCATTTGTAATTAAACATGACAGTTATTCTTTGCTGACCATTCGGCTAAACACAATGCCAAAATAATATTAATAGGAATGTTTCAGGTTCAGTTTAAGTTGAGCTCAATCGACAGCATTTGTAGCATTATGTTGATCAACTCAACCCTCATTAATTTAAAAAAGCAAAAATTGCAGTTACAGTAAGGCACAATAGAAGTGAATGGGGCCAGTCCATTAAAGGGATATTTCACCCAAAAATAAAAATACTCTCATCATTTATTCACCATCATAGCATCCCAGATGTGTGACTTATTTTCTTCTACAGAAAAAAAAAAGATTTTTTGAGAATATCTCAGCTCTGTAGTTCCATACAATGCAAGTGAATGGAGACCAGACATTTGAAGCTCCAAAAAGAAAATGAAGGCAGGATATAAATAATTCATAAGACTCCAGTGGTTAAGTCCATGTCTTCAGAAGTGATATGATAGGTGTGGGTGAGAAACAGATCAATATTTATGTCCTTTTTTACTATCAAGCTCCACTTTTACTTTCACTGTTTTTCACATTTTGAAAGTTAACATGAAAGTGGAGACTGATAATAAAAAAGGACTTAAATATTGATCTGGAGTCTTTTGGATTATTTTTATCCTGCATTCGTGCTTTTTGGAGCTTTAAAGGTCTGGTCACCATTTACTTGCATTATATGGACCTACAGAGCTGAGATTCTTCTAAAAATCTTTGTGTTCTGCAGGAGAAAGAAAGTCATACACATCTTAGATGACATGAGGGTGAGTAAATGATGAGAGAATTTCATCCCTTTAACATTAAAATACACACTGTTTTAAAAGCATATACACAAGACGTAAACATTGCTCATATGAACACGATTTTACTGTTATAAAATCTTTAAAATCATTTTTTTAAAAACATTTTACACTGGAAAAAAATTACTTACCAGCGCTACATCGTTATAGTACCAAAGTTGTAATTTCGGATATAATATTGCTCAAATAAGGTTAGCAAGCGATTTTATCACACTTAAATCATGTTAGCATGTACAGTAAAATGTTTACGTTTGTATAATTTTTTTTAACAATGTGTATTTTAACATTTATGGACTAGCCCCACTAACTTCCAATGTAACCCCTTTACTGTAATGCCATTTTTGCTTCTTTTATTAAATAAATAAACTAGGAGTTGAAACAATTCTAAAGAAAGGTAATCAATATTATGCCACCAATGCTGTAAACTGAGCTTAACTTTTATTGAACCTGGAATGTTCCTTCAAAAAAAAGACATTAAAAAACTTTTATGACATAGTGTGTACTTACAATTATCTTAGAGTGTTCATATGTACCTTAAGATACAGGGGTAATTAAATATTGACTAAATAAACAACATAAAAGACCTTTTCCCCTGAGGATGAAGAAATGTTTACATTCAATTTACATTAATAAGTTAGGTATAAGGGTTGGAGAGGGGGAAACTATCTGTTACTAGCCAAAACAATACAGCTAGAAATCTTACAGACCAAAAGAACTGACCTAGCATTCTCACATGGTTCATGACTTACAGAATTAATCCCACCCAAGTGAATACTCCTGAACTCATAAAATGACTCAATTCATGAAGGGAGCTGGACTGGCTTTACACAATGCAGTTTCATTTCAGCTTCCCACTTCACAATTAATGTGAAATTGCACAACAATGTTCCAGTAACTGCACCAAATTTAAATCTCAAATATTTTGAGCAAAGGCCAAGATGCTGAAGAAATTCACATTGTTAAACTAACTGGTGAAAAATATCAGGGATTACACAGGGATTGTGTAAAGTATTCTGGCTGATTGGGGAAGCAGGCATTAGTTTTCTATCAATTGGTGTCACGTGGTGATGCAGCAACAAACATAAATTTGTGAGCAAATGTATGAAAACCACAAAAAGTACTGACTGGAGTCACCAATGATGAGCAGCTTGAAGAGGTGATGGTAGTCTTTTCCTGCCATTCCTGTTTCCTGTCTTTTCAAATTGTCTTTGAAAATGTGTCCTCATGAAACAAGTTTAACAGCTTTCAGCTCCTCTATATCACTTATACTATGTCTTAAAGTGCCAGGAAATTCAGTGTAGAGTGTTTTGGGTGAAACACTGCAAGCATCATATCCTTGTCTTTCCAGTTTTCCTCAGAGTCAAGCTTGAACTGAAGCATCAGCAAAACTAACTTACTGCTGCCAGCTGATTCCAGTGCATTCCTGTTTATTAATCACAGCTGACATTTGCATAGACATGGCATTGCCTGTGCTACGTTTACACTCTCAGGGCAATACTCCTAGTTCATCTTAAAACGAAATGTACATTTCCAGTTGTATTTCCACAGCTTTCTGAATTTATAGTTATAATCTATTTGAAATGTCCTCTTTGTTGATTCACCCTCTAGTGCAAACAGTTTACCACATTGTTGAGATGAAGTATCAAATGAATGAGATTAAAGTGAGCACTTAAGTTATTTAACTGCTGATAGTGTTCATAATGCTGAGTTACGTGTGCGTTAAAAACAAAGTCATCTGGAGCACAGGGTGGTTTGTTGGAGAAACAAGTTACAAAAATGCAGATGGCATCTCGCTCACAATAATCCCAGTTATCCAATGGACTTGTAGTTTCCCTCACTCTGGAGAAGTGTTACTCCATGTCACTGTAGGAATCTAGGATCACAGGGGAAATTGAGATACATCCCTCTTGGTTTAAGCCCTAATTCTGTAAAAAAAAAAAAAAAAACAGTGGGGTGGGGTGAGACAGGTATTACTTATACATCTCGTTCTAATTTCGTAAGACAACCCCTTACCAGCAACAACAGCTGTGACACTAAATTTAGCTTCCCTCTGAAAGACCAATCACACTCTCTCCATGTACAACTCGAGACCACATGTATCGACTTTACGTTACGGTTTATGGAAGGAGGTCGTGATATACACTCACTGAGCACTTTATTAAGAACACCTGTACACCTACTTTATATTTTGTGAAAACCTGATGAGATTTCACAATTCTCCAAATTAGCGGAGTGTATCAATGAAATAAAAGATTGGATGTCCAGAAATTTCCTTCAACTCAATTCCGACAAAACAGAGGTACTAATTATTGGACCAAACACCTCTAAAAATAAGCCGCTAAAATATAATTTGACTCTCGATGGATGTACTGCTACATCATCTTCAACAGTGAAGAACTTAGGTGTTATATTTGATACCAATCTGTCCTTTGAAAATCAAATTACCAATGTTTGTAGAACAGCATTCTTCCACCTCAGAAATATTGCTAAATTACGACACATGCTGTCGTAAATGAATTCATGCGTTCATGACCCCAAGACTAGATTATTGTAATGCATTACTGGGAGGATGTCTAGGAAGTTCAATAAATAAACTTCAATTGGTTCAAAATGCAGCAGCCAGAGTGCTGACGAGAACCAAGAAATATGATCATATTAGCCCCATTTTATCATCATTACATTGGCTACCTGTTAAATTTCATATTCATTTTAAAATTCTGTTAACTACGTACAAAGCTTTGAATGGTCTAGCTCCGCAGTACTTAAGTGACCTTCTACCACGCTATAGTCCATGACGTTCATTACGATCGCAAAATTCTGGCCTGTTAATAGTTCCTAGAATATCAAAATCCACAAGAGCAGGAAGATCCTTTTCATATTTGGCTCCTAATCTATGGAATAGTCTCCCTAACACTGTTCGAGATGCAGACACACTCACTCAGTTTAAGTCTAGACTAAAGACTCATTTATTTAGCCAAGCATACACCTAATTTGTCCTTCAACTCCCAATTAGGCTGCTTTAGTTAGGTCTGCCGGAACCAGAAACAGTGATCATAATCTATAACTCTGCAATAAATTCAATGGCATCTATGCTAATATTATTTTATTTGTTTCCCTGTCTCAACCTCGGGACTCCTATCCTGAGGTCACCAGAACCGGCCAGATCCAGCTCCGTTCCTGCTTGGTGTTGGACTCCACTGCTACGTGTCGTGGTGTGATGATGACTAAGATCAGCCAGTGCTGGCCAAACATCACTTCAGTCTATTACGATGGACTTCAGAGGATGAACTGATGCCAACTCCAACCATAAGACATGGGATACTTCATATGCCATTGTCTGAACCTTGGACTTAGAATAGACCTCACAGAAATTATCAGCCAGGTTGAACTGCGATGCATCTAACTGATCTCTGCCTGCATCACCGCGGTCTAATGATGGACTACACTCTTGAAATGGAATACATAGACTATCAATTAATTGCCAACAAAACCCCTCATTAGCCAACTAACAAGGACAACTGCATCCATTGGAACTTCTGCAGTTAATCCAGGATGAACTTCAAAGACATTAGTCATTAATCTTACAGTTCTTACAAAATCGTTGTTTAAACACTGGCCCTTAACACTTACTTAACAAATTTTAAACCATGACTTGCACTATACATAAGTAATATTGGCATTATATTCATGATGTTAGCCAGAGGGGAACTGGCACCCACAGTGAGTCTGGTTTCTCCCAGGGTTATTTTTCTCCATTAACCAACATCTTATGGAGTTTTGTGTTCCTTGCCACAGTCGCTTTCGGCTTGCTCACAGGGGTTCTAAATACAATTATTATTTAATTACTTATTTTTAAACAATTCACAATCGTATTTTATCGATTTAACTACACAATGTTGACTCTAAGACATTATAGATATTACAGTTTTATTTTCTGTTAATGCCTGATCTTCTGTAAAGCTGCTTTGAAACTATGTGTGTTGTGAAAGGTGCTATACAAATAAAAATGTCTTGACTACTTATTCATGCGATATCTAATCAGCCAATCGTGTGGCAGCAGTTCGATACATAAAATCATGCAGATACGGGTCAGGAGCTTCAGTTAATGTTAACATCAACCATCAGAATGGGGAAAACATTTGATCTCAGTCATTTGGACCATGGCATGATTGTTGGTGCCAGACGGGCTGGTTTGATGATCTGGGATTTTCACACACAACAGTCTCTAGAGTTTACTCAGAATGGTGCCAAAAACAAAAAAAACTTCCAGTGAGCGGCAGTTCTGCGGACGGAAGCGCCTTGTTGAAGAGAGAGGTCAACAGAGAATGGTCAGAAAGGCTACGGTAACTCAGACAACTGCTCTGTTCAATTGTAGCGAGCAGAACAGCATCTCAGAATGCACATCATGTCAATTCTTGGGGCGAATTAGCTACAGAGGCAGACCACGTCGGGCACTGTATTAGGACCATAGTGTTCCTAATAATGAGCTTAGTGAGTGTAATACAATTGAAGCGACAACAGATGACAGATCATTGAGAAAACCACATCAAGCCTAAATAACTTATTGCAGACTCAGTAAACTGCCACAATTTTCCACGAAAACAGGAAGGGAGGTGTTTTTCCAGAACTACTGTCGCGAGCAGGGCATATGTTTCCCAAAAACTAACATTAAATCGTTGCTGTCGTGTTAAATCAAGGCAGTAGGTTAAACACTAATGACCTCTAGCACCATGTGACCATTACAGCACAAAACAAGGTTGAAGTGAAAGTGACACACCTATCCTCAGGTCTGCTTCTGGGAGGAATACTATTTCAAGTGACAACACGGCTAAATTCCTGAATACAAGCTAACTGGGTGGAAAATAAAAGTGAAACTATTCGGAACTCTTGACAGCAGTTCAATTAAATCTCAGATTACTCAAAACAAGAGAAAATAACAATAAAAATAGACTCCTCTATAGATTTAGAGGCAGACCCCGTTTATTCAGTGTGTTTTAGGGAGATTATAAACTAAGCCGTTTGTACAAGATAGCTTGCGTCTATATTATATTTAGTATAAAATGTCCACGCGCACTTTCCCCCAACAACTCATATGAATCAGGAGACACATGTAAAAACACACAAACCACAAAACCTCATGTTAAACTATCGCCTTGATCTGTATCTTCAGTTCCCGTCTCCTTCAACTGCTTTACAAAAACTTGTGTCCATTGCTCAACTCCGCAGCTGCTCGCCAACATTCAGTTTTCATTAACTCGGTTGTTTTGAAATGCAGCTAGGCTAGCTACTTAACTAGCCGCTGGTGCTCTTGCCACACGATCAATGAGATAATAAGATCAAACTCAGAGTAAAGAAGAGCTCACCGAGGCCACTTTTAACCACATATCTCCCGAGCACTCCGGAGGAAAAAATACGGAAGACTTGGCTCAAGTCCCTGCTGGGCTGGTCAGTCGGTGTCGATATGTCCAACTGCAGTATACTGGGATTCGGGTGTTTTTGGGGAAGTTTGGACAGTGACAACTAGTGTGTAAGCGGCCGCAGGGATCAGTTCCGCCCATTAGAGGCCGCCGCACCTGAATGTTGAGTCACTCTCATCCTCATCATGTGTCTGGCGCTCCGTCCGTGTCTCCTCCTCCTCCTCTTTCCTCATGCCATCTCCGCTCTATTCTATTGCACCAGACCGACTAATGGCGTTTTAAAGTGATAGTTCACCCAAAAATGAAAAATTCTCTCATTTACTCACCTTCATGCCATCCCAGATGTGTATGACTTTCTATCTTCTGCAGAACACAAACGAAGATTTATAGAAGAATATCTCAGCTCTGTAGGTCCATACAATGCAAGTGAATGGTGATCAGCACTTAAAAAAAAAAAAAAAAAAAAAGCACAGACCGTCGTAGCAAGTCCAGTGGTTTAATAAATGTCTTCTGAAGCAATGCAATCACTTCGGGTGAGAAACAGATCAATATTTCAGTCATTTTCTTACTATAAATATCCACTTTAAGAATTTGAAAGTGAAAGCAAAAGTGGAGATATGTTTCTCACCCACACTTATATAGCTCCTGAAGGCTTAGATTTAACCACTGGAGTTTTGTGGATTACTTTTATACTGCCTTTATGTGATTTTTGGAGATTGAAAGGTCTGGTCACCATATCAGGTTTGTTGGACCTACAGAGCTAAGATATTCTTCTAGAAATCTTTGTTGTGTTCAGCCAAAGAAAGAAAGTAATCTGGGATGCTGTTAAGTTTCCTCCCTGTCTAGGGGTGGGGAGAAAACTAACAAGTAATAAAGAACAATTTAAATGAAACGTATATGGAGGTCTTCACTCCTGTCCCAGCCAATAACAACCACAACAGATTACAATAATAGTTACAAGTTTATTTTCTTCTATGAACACAAAAGCATTAAGACTTCAAGAGGGGACCAGGCCAAAATAATAAAGGAGTCTAGCTGATGGGAGGCACAAACTACTTACCCTTACAAATAAAGAAATAGAAAATTAACAGAAGTCTAGCCTCACTCCCTATCTAGCCATAAACAGGAGAAAACAAGGTTTACAACAAAAATGGCACCCACCTCTCTACTGCTTCCATAAATGTTAAGGGGTGGAAATAAGCACACACCCAACACAGGATCTTATGCTCACAAGGTGTATATACCTAATATATATATATATATATATATATATATATAAATAAATAAAACAACTGTTTATCATAGAGTACAACTTCAAGTTACAACAGCACTAAACACCACAGTTGCACATGCTGGGACAGGAGGAAGGAGTCTCTGCTAGCTGGCTTTCCACCTCAACTTTATCCACATGTTCCCCATGTTGTCCACCGATCAGAGCAGCTCAGCACTTGACCTTAATCATTGGTAGCTGATGTCAATTAATCTGGCTGGGAAAATGACAGAGAGAGAACATAAGGAAAAACAAGGAAGACAACAGAAAACATATAAACACTGTATAATCAATATACAATCAACCACTACATACACAGATGTAACAAGGAATGAAATAAAGAAAGAAATACGTCCTGGGACGTAACACACCCACCCTTACTTACAACCCAGGCCTTGCCACCACCAAAACAGGGCTTGTAACGATTTTTACTCACCCTCTTAACCTTTAACTTTCAATATCCTGAGCTCTGGACAGTGCATCGGCTACAACATTTTCCACTCCCCTTTTATAACGCATGTCCAGGTTAATTTCCTGTATGATGAGGGACCACCTCATCAACCGCTGATTAGAGTTTGACATACGGGATAGAAAAACCAAAGGGTTGTGGTCTGTGTAAACCACTATCGGATTGTCGTCGCCAGAACCTACAAAGACCTCAAAATGCTGAAGAGCCAGTAACAAGGCTAATGCCTCTTTCTCGATGGTACTATACTGTCTTTGGCATTTTGAGAAGTTTTTAGAGAAATAGAATATTGGATGTTCAATACCTGAGCTATCCTCTTGTAGAAGCACTGCACCCGCTCCATGAGCACTGGCATCTACCTGCAGACTAAATGGAAAGGTGAAATTTGGGACAGACAGAACTGGAGCATTACACAAAAGATCTTTGGCTGCATAGAAAGCAGATTCACACTCAGGGCTCCATACGAACTTATGTTCGGCACTCAAGAGATCTGTCAAGGGTGAAACTACAGAGGCAAAATTTTTACAAAAACCTCTATAGTAACCTGTCATCCCTAAGAAACGCCTCAACTCGCGTTTGTTTGTAGGAGAGGGAAACTCAATGATGGCAGAGACCTTGGCCACAACAGGCCGTACCTGGCCTTGCCCTACTATTTTGCCAAGGTAAGTGACAACTGTCCGTGCAAACTCACATTTGGCAAGGTTCAACGTTAAATAAGCTTCAGTCAAACGTTTTAACACTGCTTCTAGCGTTTTGAGATGATCCTTCCAAGTCAAAAAATAAACTACAATGTCGTCAAGGTATCTTCACAATTTTGTACTCCTGACATAACCCTTTGCATCAAACACTAGAAGGTGGCGGGAGTGTTTTGCATTCCGTTCGCCATGACCTTATAATTAAGCAAGTTGTCAGGAATAACAAATGCAGAGATCTCACTAGCACGGGGTGTTAAAGGTACCTGACAGTAACCTTTTAAAAGATCTAACTTTGTGACATAATGTGATGAACCTACACTATCCACGCAGTCTTCCATTCTGGGAAGAGGAAAGGAATCCGGTTTGGTTATGCTATTCACCTTCCGATAGTCCGTACAGAATCGCAGGGAGTTATCGGATTTTGGAACATGCAAGCATGGTGAACTCCACGGACTCTGACTGGACACAGCAAAACCATGACGCAATAAATAATCAGCTTCCTCTCTCATTAACTGCCTTTTGAGGATTCACACGGTACGGATGTTGTTTAATGGGTAGACACTCACCTACATCTATATCATGACTCAACACAGTGGTCTGGGGGGAAACATCATGAAACAGTGTGGGATACATTCTGATCGACTCAACAATATCAATACGTTGGTCATCAGGTAGATAAGACAGATATGAGTCCATTGTGGTCAGAACAGCAGAATTTGACAATCTCTCACAAGAGAATTTTTATCCACCAAGCCGTCCACTTCAGGGGTACATGGATAATCAGCAACATTTACCACTGATACTGGTTCAACTTGTAAATCAGGTTTAGACTGGGCAGATGGGTTACCTTTGTTAATGTTTGCTATAAGGGGAACAGTGCTGGATGAGTAAACGATGAGTCTCTAAACCTAATAAGCTGCCTACCTAGGAAGGAAATTTGGCTATTATAGGTGCAAATGTCTGAGTCCGCTCGAATCAGAAGCCTATAAAGATGCTGCCTAGGAAGGCAGCTCACTAGGTTTTGAAACACAGCCTTTATTTCAAACTAAATAGTAAAAATGATCTTAAAGGCCTTTTCAAGTTACAATGCATGATTCAGTGTTTACAAAAGGCAAAAGACACATATTCAAAACCATTGAAAAATAACCAAAATAGTTTATTATTAAAAAAAATACATGGTGTAATTGGATTCTACTAATCATTTCAATTAATTCAGAAGGACAGTTAGAAAACAAGTGTATGTGTGGGTGTTCAGAATGACAGAGAAAAGGCTCTGTAGGAGAAGTTGGTAAACACATCAATTTGGTGACTGCTCCCCCCTACTGTCATAACCTGTAAGATGAATAAGGGTTAAAGTTACAATTATTGCATTTGCATTTACAATACTTAACTGGACTGCATGCATTCTGTAGTAGACATTGTTGTGATTAACAGTACATGCTATTGCAAGGAATAGTCTGGGTTCAATGCAAATTGAGCTTAATTGACAGCATTTGTGGCATAATGTTGATTACCACAAAAATGTATTTAGGCTCGTCCCTCCTTTTCTTTAAAAAAAGCAAACATCTGTGTTACAGTGGAAGTGAATGGGGCCAATATGTATATGTTGAAATACTCACAGTTTTAAAAGTATAAATAGCCACAATACATAAACAATGAGTGTCAACAAGATTTTAGTGTGATAAAACGCTTGCTAATCTTTTCTGTGTAACGTTATATCCAATTTTATAACTTAGTTGTCAAGACGTTGTAACACCATAAACCCTAAAACTACCCTAAAAATTATGATTTAAACAACTTCACAGCTCAAATAATACATGAGTTTTAACAGAAGAATTAATATAAGTGCTTTTATAAAATGATTAGCTTCACATTTCTGCCTTTAAACCCCTCCAAAACTTGGCCCCATTCACTTCCATTGTAAGTGCATCACTGTAATCCAGATTTCAAAATCATTTTTTGTGGTAATCAACATTATGCCACAAACTCTGTCGATTGAGCTTAACTGGTATTGAACCCAGAATATTCCTTTGATTCATGTATTGAGGTTATTAACGAGAACATACTAGATGCACCTACCCTGAGTTCAGTGTTTTTGAGATTGAGAGACAGTGTGTTGAGTGAAGAAGGAGTGCAAGGAATTTGAGCTTTCACGGTGCCTCCATGTAAACAATGGGACAAATATGGACCCTCGCCTACTGATAAGATCTAAAAACAAACAAAAAAACATAATAGCTACACACATACACACAAAAATATTTTAACCATCCAATAAGCTCTACTTTCAACCAAAATACAACACCTTTATAACCACACTTTATTTTGAAAAGTAGTTCCTCTCACCAGATCCTGGTAAAAGACAGCTTCCCTTTGACAGCCAGACAGAGGGAAGACAGAGGTGGGGGACATGGAACGAAGGTGCCATAATGAGAGTGATGGTCCTCCACCACAGAGCTAAAGCGGAAACAGATGACATTTCATAACAATAGGGGCATTATTGCATCTTAACATACATAGAGGGGCATTCCAGAGGAGCAGTGGACCATAAAAAAAAAAAAACAGGCAGATTGTAATGGAGGTATTTAAAAACAAGCATGTCACAACATACACAGAAAAATGCAGAGAAGTCAGATACAAAATAAACATCTGCCAACCAATAAAACTTAACAACTCCAACTTACCATCCAATCAGAGTCTGTAGCAAGACAGCTAATCCACTTCCCAAACTGGGGGCGTGCACATTCCTAAACCGCCATTTCAGAATAAGTGAAAACAAGTGAACATGGGATGTTCGATGTTGTAGATTCTGCTTAACAATACATTATTGCATTGTTTAGCTTTCTATAATGAGTGTCTATACAGGCCTTTAGCTTTTCCATAAGTATCTGAGTGTCTTACCTCATATTTGCAAACTTCAATACAGTGAACTGGCTGTTTTGTCCGACAGTCTGAGGGAGGGAGTATATAACCATAAAAAATTCTGTTCGTTTAATTCTATTACAGAGGAGTAAGAGGAATAAAAACTCTTGTGTGCAATTCACTGACCCCATATCCTCACAGCACCATCCTCCCCACCAGAGAGTATCTCCCCTTCCCTCTCTCTAAAGGACAGACAGTGTATGTAGTCCGTGTGGCCCTTCAGTACAGACTGGAGAGCAAAACAAAACACATTGGAGCAACATTAGTGGCATTCTAATCTGTTGTAATTTATTTTATGCCAAAAAAGTGAAATGTGTTCATAGGTTAGTCTAAATGATTACTTGACTTTGTTCCAACCTTGAAGACACCGCTCTCCATGTCCATGATGTGAATGTTATTGTCACCCCCTCCAACTATCAAGCTGTTGTCCTGGGGAAAACAACAGTGAAACTAAGAGATATATAGACGCACACAATAATATTAATCATATAATGATATAAATAAATATTATATATATCAAATATAGATGATAATTATATAAATGTGTTGACATTAAATCTCACTACCTGGAGTGATTACGCTAATTACTGGTTATTACAAAACATTATGATTCCATAAAGCATCTACATATCAACAATTGTCTTTCAAGGGATAAATGTGTATCAGCTAGTACAAACCTTTGAATTAATGATCATTGCATTGATCTCTGGGATTTCAAGACTAGTCCTGTATATAATGATACATTTCAAAAATATTTGAGGTCACATTTAGTTAGAACACAGTGATGAGAGTCTTAAAAGGAGCAATCAATTATCTTGTCATGACCAGAATGTACACACAATATGCTAGTCAGAATGATACAATTATGGACAGTCTCTCACTCGTAATTGGGTTTCCGTGTCCATGCAGCTTTGGTATTCTGTGGGGACAAAGATTTAAGTGCAGAGCTTACATTTTTCAAGTTCATAGACCAAGTTCAAAATCTTCCTGTTCTTAAATAGTTTCACCAAACTGTTAAACATCCATGAACATTTACTGGACTTACTTTTTTGATGAGCTCTGCCCAACTCCAGGCACTGATCTCTCCATTCCCAGTACTCAGAAGATGAGTGTCCGTGGAAAGAAGAGAGAATACTGGACCATCGTGAGCTGAAAAAATAAAGTAGAAAAATGGACAGTGAAGCCCTCTTTCAACTGTCATCATATTTTATTTTAAAGTGATAATTCACCCAAAAATGAAAATTCTCTCATCATTTACATGCCATCTAAGATGTTTATGACTATCTTTCTTCAAAGATTTTTAGAAGAATATCTCAGTCCACACAATATAAGTGAATAGTGATCAGACCTTTGAAACTCCAAAAAGGAGATGAAGGCAGCATAAAAGTAATCCATACATCTCCAGTGATTTAATCAATGTCTTCTGAACAATCCAATCGATTTTGGGTGGAAAAGACCAACAGATCATATCTCAGCTATCTAGGTCTGTATGGACCTACACAGCTGAGATATTCTTCTAAAAATCTTTGTTTGTGTTCTGCAGAAGAAGAAAAAAAAATCACACACATCTGGGATGGCATGAGGGTGAGTAAATGGTGAGAGAATTTTGCTTTTGGGTGAACTATCACTTTAATGTGTCAAATTAGTTTTAATAAGAAGTGTTATTTGAACAGAATCTCTCCGGATATCGTTCGTGAGAAGATAATACAGATAATACTAGATAATACAGGCAATATTTTGTAATGCTAAAAATAGTTATTATTTGTGATAAATGAAATCGGAGTCTAACCAGTGAAGTTAAGGATGGGCTTCTGACTTCCCTCTGATGCCTCTGGACTCAGTGCTGCTGAAAGACTGCAAGAAGCGGAGAAGTTCCTAAAACAACACTTTTAAACCAGCCATTCACCTTCAGCACCCACAAAAGGGGCCGAAGCAACAAACATGAAGGGGTCCAAAGGCTAACACCACTCAAACTAGTGATGTTTCATTTGTGAAAGTATCTTTCAAGTGAATGAATCATTCTCGTTCACCTCCATACACTGACTCATATTTTTCGTTCACTGACGTCTCTCCCTTTCGAAGCTAATGAGCTCTGCTACTTTTCATGCCTGTAGAGACTAACCATAGCATGAGCCAATAGCATTCGAGTGCACGCTGTGAAGGAGCATATCATCGGTTTGACCCACTGAACGAATACAACCCTTAACTGAACTAGTCGATCATTCCTTTCATGTTGTGAACTAACTGAGTGTACTGGTAAACTCATTCGCTACTGACATGTACGAATCAGTCATCATGAACAATGATCTGCTGACCGGGAGGAGGAGCTGCATGTCGTTCGTTCATATCGTCAATCTCGTTCAACAAGAAAAGGGGCCGGATGAATTATGAATAAAAGTGAGTGATGACCACACATTACAATGACATACGGACATTATTGAAACTCATTATTATTTTTAGGCTAGTATTGTTGTCCTTTTTTTTTTGTATAGCTTGATAAAAAATCGTGCTCAGCAGTTCACAGTATGATAGATATGCTTTGTTGTCATATGTGGGGAAAGATGTATGATGTTTAACACTCTGCAGTGCTGAAGTCTCTCAGTAGAATTGTAATAAAGGATCATTTGACTTGTTCTGGTCAAAATGTATTGCTTTCGGTTCAATGCAATTACTTAAAAGACGGTTATTTGGCCCCACCAGCAGGCGCAAAGGCGTAACTTGAAGAAATGGTCAGTGAACAAATCAATGAACGAATCTGAACGAAACTTTTTGGTGAACGGAATCAAAAGAATTGAGTCACTGAAATAAATCAAAATCACCACCACTAACTCATACTGCTCTCTGTTGTTAGGAAGCATTTTAATCTGCTATCTCACCTGAACACGGCGATCTCTCCATAGTTATTACCCGCTGCAAGGAAACGGCCACAGGGGGAGAAACTCTGAGAGAACACGGACATATGCAGGAGCTGGGAAAAGATAACCATATGTAAAGGACACTGCTGACATTTTGTTTTGAATTCAAGATCAAATATGTATACAAGTTATTGGGACATCAAAGATGTTTGGTAACACTTTACATTAAGGTTCCATTTGTTAACATTAGTTAACAACATAAGTTAACATGAACTAACAATGAACAATACTTATTAAGCATTTATTAACCTTGGTTAATGTTAATTTCAAAATGTAGTAATACATTTTTTAAATCAAAATTTGTATATGTTAACACTAGTAAATGCACTACAGACTAACAATAAACAATTATATTTTTATTAAGTAAAATTACCCCTTAAAAACATACCTTGGATCTTTAGTGACCCAGGACCTAATTCCACCCACTGTACCTCCTCTATTTTTTGGAGTTGTGTCCACACCTCTTTAGTATACCTCAATCTCTGTCTTACTAATAGTGTAGCACAAAAAAAAAAAAAAAAAAAAGCACAAATTGCAAATAAATAAATATTGTTTTTGCACTTCCATAAATTATATTTTTATGATTATTTCATATCTATATAAGTTTACTATCACAGGATATATATTTATTAGATTATTACAAGAGAAAATAGTACTATATTCATACAAATAATTTCTATAGATCAAGTTGATTTTCTGTGCAACAATGGTGAATTATCAGTATTCCATATTCGTGTACACATACATATTATACATGCTATTTCTTACTCAAGGTGGTGCTGATGTTTCAGTGACTGGCTTCATTTACATTTGACATTACGATGTGATGGAGAAACAACATGGAAGTAAACTGTGCTAAGTCCAACACATGAACAGTATGATATGCCTATTGTCATTTGGGTGTACTACTGAAATTATGTAAGTTATGCATCTATTTAGACTCAATAAGTGCCTGAGAAAATACTTGTGTGTATCTTATGTTATGTGTAGCTCAGTAAGTGTTTAACAGCCAGTTGCATGTCATGACATTTCAGTGTGAAAGTATTGAATCCTGTTCTAAATTTGTCCTGATTTATTGCATTATCTCTTTGATGTATTAAATATAAAACATCAAAATTTATTTTATTCTATTATTTTCTAATGGTCTTGGAAATATTTTTTAAATTATACACTATCTGGGCATTTTGTAGATCCATTTGTGATAGATATACTGTAAGTGCGGGGTCTCTAAAGACCCGTATATTTATTGTTTATTGTTAGTTCAAGATACACGCATTAACTAATGTTAACGAATGGAACCTTATTGTAAAGTGTTACCAATGTATGAGCCATTTCTAAAAAAAAAAAAAAAAAAAAAATGGCCAGTGTCTTATGCACTGTGTCGAGACGATTTTACCTACTTTGTGCTTGCGCTCCTGCAGCTAGACAGGGACAAATTTATACTAAGTACATAATTTACCTCAACAGGACCCATCTTCCCGGAGCTGACGATACTCTGGTCAGTCTAAGTTGAGAAACAATTTTAGTGGATTTCCATACAAAGCCTTTTCGTGTTGCCAATGCTGCTCATTCCAATTTCAAAACACCGTCGCGTAAATATGACGCAATGTACAACTTCCTTGTTAGCGTTGCTAGCATCTCGGTCTCTTTCAGAACTTTCTAGAGCTTCAGAGTGAAAGTACTGACCCATGGCAACCAGCAGGAGTTTCACCGACAATTTCATAGACGAGGATCCTCAGAGAGCTCTTAAAGAGCTAAACGAGGCTTTGGAAGAGAAAGCTGATAATGCTGAATGGCTTTGCCAGCGAGCTTACGCCTATGTGCTACTAGAAGAATACAACAGAGCAATTGACGATGCCAAGAAAGCCCAGCAGCTGCAGCCAGGTCTGGCACTTGCTTTCTTAAGAACAGGTATGGCAGAGTATTGCCTTAATAACTTCAGTGCTGCACATCAGGCCCTCACAGCTGGAAAGGAGCTTGACGGTTCCAATGAAGTCTTGCAAACATGGATCCAGCGCTGTGAGGAGAAAATGGCAACACTCATTCAAAATGAAACTACAACCATGCATGTCAAACATGACTGGTACCAGACAGAATCGCACGTGGCAGTGACCATCATGGTAAAAAATGTCAAGAAGGAAGATGTGACTGTCAGCTTTGGTGAGAGGGAGCTTACAGCTGCAGTAAATCTTCCTTCAGGAGAAGATTACAACTTAAAGGTCCATCTTCTGCATCCTGTGGTCCCAGGACAGAGCACTTACAAGATTCTCACAACCAAGATAGAGATCAAGATGAAGAAGACAGAAGCCATTCGGTGGGAGAAACTGGAGGGAGAAGGCACACTGCCCAACGTGAAGCACTTCACTCCCAACCAATACCCATCATCTTCCCACTACACACGCAACTGGGACAAGGTGGTGGGTGAAATCAAAGAGGAGGAAAAAAGCGAGAACCTGGAGGGAGATGCTGCACTCAACAAGCTGTTCCAGCAAATCTACTCAGACGGCTCGGACGAGGTCAAGCGGGCAATGAACAAGTCCTTTATGGAATCAGGAGGCACAGTCCTTAGCACTAACTGGACAGATGTTGGCAAGAGGAAAGTAGAGATGAACCCACCAGATGATGTAGAGTTTAAGAAGTATTAAAGGGAAGAAAGGTGATGGCATTGGGCACTCTACCATAATCAGATTTAAGGCCTAATTTTGGTCCATTCTGCCTCCTTATTAAGCCACTATTACAGACTGAATAATCCTGGTATTGGACTACAGCATAGATTATGGATTCACAAAAAATGAATACCAATTACATTTTTAAAGCACCATGCCCTGTTCTACCCCCCCACCCCAAACCCCTTTTTCTTTCTTTCTTTCTTTCTTTCTTTCTTAAGGCATGTTTCAGCAGTCTTCACTGCAGAGACAAGTTGAATTCTATGTAATTCAGAATCTCATTAAAATAAAATGTATGTTGAGCATTTTAACTAAAAATCTCTTTGGTCTCACTGGATATTCTTTGCTTTTGTATTAAAGGGATAGTTCACCCCAAAATGATTTTGATCATCATTTACTCATCCTAATGTCATCCCAGATGTGTATGATTTTCTTTCTTTTGCAGAACACAAAGATTTTTGCTCAGTAGGTCCATAGTGGATTCAAGTGGATCGTGATCAGAACTTTGAAGATCCAAAAAGCACACAAAAGCAGCATAAAAGTAATCCATAAAACTCCAGTGGTTAAATCTATAACTTCAAAAGTGATATAAGTTTGGGTGAGAAACAGACCAATATTTAAGTCCTTTTTACTATCAATCTCCATTTTTATTTTAACATTCTTATTTTGTTTTTGGCGTTTGTTTTCTTCTTTTGCATTGTTCGTGCATATCACCGCCACCTACTGGGCAGGGAGGAGAATTTATTGAACTGTTTCTCACCCACACCTACCATATCACTTCTGAAGATAAATATTTAACAACTGGAGTTTTATGGATTATTTTTATGCTGCCTTTATGTGATTTTGGAGCTTACAAATTTTGGTCACCGTTCACTTGCATTGTAAGGACCTACAATGCTGGTATATTCTTCTACAAATCTTCGTTTGTGTTCTGCAGAAGAAAGAAAGTCATACACATCTGGGATGGCATGAGGGCGAGTAAATGATGAGAGAATTTTCATTTTTGGGTAAACTATCCTTTTTAAGCTTTCATCGTTTTTTTTTTACATACTTGAGGGGACATGCTTTCCCGCATATATTATCAGTGTAAATAAATGTTTCTGGGAGAAGGGTCTGTCTGCTTTGTGCAAGACTACTACAAGACAAGGCACATTCACTACAAATAACCAGCTAAAACCTTGAGTCTTGAAACAGTTGGATGTCACATTAATACACTGTGTTTGTTGTTTATCTGGAGTCCTGCAGCACTATCCCTAAACCTAACCCTAAACACAAAGATTAAAAAAGTAAAAAAGTTTTTAAAATGGTTAAAAATACCACAACTTAAAAGTTCTATTAAATATAATCATACTGCCGTATCACTAGGTGGCGACCATGAGAAGAAATGTGATGACAATTACGAGAAGCCAGCGGTATGCTAAGCTAATAGGCTAACCGTCTAGCTTGTGAACTAACTGGAGAAAACAGAACAGAGTAATTTTTAATTTCACCATTTATATCTTCGGTTTAATAATATGATATTTAATATATAATTTAAAAGTTATTCTTTGATATATTTAAACAATTAATAATCATACAGCAATAGAGCTGGTTCACTTGTGATGTCAATTTGTAGGCGAACCCGGAAGAGAATTCACCATGGCTTCCCTCTGGATTTTCCTATTGGTTTTTAAAATGGGGTTTTTGAATTTATGAGTAAAATAAGGTCTGTGGTAAAGATTACTTGACGATATGTGTACGTTTTGTTCTACAACATAAATTACACATGGTCATACCTCAAGCGTGAATTTTGAAGATTTTAAAAATAATTTTAAAATTACATTTAATTATTTACAAAAAATGATGCAATTCAGCACGGCTTCAAAATTCACATATGACCAGTGCTTTGCGGATTACTTATGAATTGTAATCAGATACTGATTACAAATGCATAACAAAAAAATGCAATCAGTAACAGTCTCATAGATTACATTTTTGGGGTAATCTAATCAGATTACTTTAAACCTAATCCTATTTTATTTTGTCACATTCTTTTGAGTAAGATAATCAATTTAACATAAAAGTACAAAGAGGAAGAAAATGTATTCCATTCTTTATTACTAACAAAAAGAGCATCATAAAAAGAGCTCCTTATGACATTTTTAAAAAGTGCATTAAACACTACATGAACGTAATAAACATTAAATCTAACAGCAATGACAGTGCATGGCCAAAGTTTAGAAATTTAAAACACTGAGACATAACTTTAATTTAAATTTAAATGTAATTTAATTTTAAGTGCATAAAACAATAGCAGCATTATGAACATTAATGACCATAAAATCAACTTAAAACGACATTGTCTAGGTCAAAGCTTTCATCTAAAAACACTGAAACACTTTTAACCCCTACTGCTTACAGATAGTCCATCACCTATTCCAAAACTGAGGTGCAAGATATTAACTTTTGAACAGCAAGAATTTTCTAAAAGAGCAGAATATTTTAAAACAGCTGAGTTCCACCGAGTCACACAAGGAACAACTGTGTCAAGTTTTATGTCAAGTTTCATGCAGTGGACTCCACTGCATCAGCAGCAACAGTAAAGTTATGGTCTTTGTTCTATATTGCTGCACATTTTGCAGATGAACTATTATGTACCCTACACAGTGGTGCAGTAGTGTCTGAAGAGGTGGGCATACTGTGAATTTATGAAAGACCCCCACCCCTCACAGTATGTAAAATGTGTAAAAAAAAAAAAAAAATTCCCATTCAAATGTTCTTTTATTTTTGTAATTATAGTATTTATAGTCCCACATAAATGTACAAAATGTATATCAGGGTAAGTTTCTTGCTGGCATGGTGTAGGGCACACTGCTAAGAACCATGTTATGTAACTTGATGTTAAATATTTATAGGTGTCATTAATGTTCCTTTTATTAGGCTACTATGAAAATTGTTAATACATTATTATTACTTTAACTAATAAACTAATTCATAATAATAATAAACTGTTAAGCAGTGCAGCTAATATGAGTGCAGTAATGTTCACGTTAACACATAATCTTATATTACCATATATAACCTACATAAAAATTAATGTTTTTTTTTAATTATTATTTGTGTACTATCATGTGCTTTTCTGTGTAGAGTGAAATTGTTTTCCTACTTAGAAATATAAATGTAACTTATTTGATATCACGAGAAAAAGGCACCACCGACAGCAGTAAAAGGCAAAAAAAAGAGCATCAAAAACTATCAGGGGTGCAGTAACATGCAGTATTTTCACAAAGTTTAATTACATAAGTTACATTTAAATGTTTACATTATATATATATATATATATATATATATATATATATATATATATATATATATATATATATATAAAAGTTTAGCAGGGAAATAAATTTACATTGCAAATTATGGTTACTCCGGGGATGTTTGTGCATCAGACGCTGGAAATGTCCCACCCCTTACTGAAACGGAAAATATGATTGGTTAGCAAATATCCAATCACGTCTGAAATTAACGTTCTGATTGGTGGATCAGCTTAGTCAGTCTTGCCAGTGCCATCGGTTGCGCTCCAGCAGCTCCATGCACATTTAGAGAGAACATTAAAACCACCTGCCTAATATTGTGTAGGTCCCCCTTGTGCTGCCAAAACAGCGCTAACCCATATCTCAAAATAGCATTCTGAGATGCTTTTCTTCTCACTCACAACAGTTATCTGAGTTACCGTAGACTTTGTCAGTTCAAACCAGTCTGGCAATTCTCCGTTGACCTCTCTCATCAACAAGGCATTTCCATCTGCAGAACTGCTGCTCACTGGATGTTTTTTGTTTCTGGCACCATTCTGAGTAAACTCTAGAGACTGTTGTGTTTGAAAATCCCAGGAGATCAACAGTTACAGAAATACTCAATCCAGCCCGTCTGGCACCAAAAATCATACCACAGTCCAAATCACTGAGATAATTTTTTTTCCCCATTCTGATGGTTGATGTGAACATTACCTGAAGCTCCTGACCCATATCTGCATGATTTTATGCACTGCAATGCTGCCACACGATTGGCTTAGATAATCGCATGGATGATTGTTGGTGCCAGACGGGCTGGACTGAGTATTTCTGTAACTGCTGATCTCCTGGGATTTTCACACACAACAGTCTCTAGAGTTTACTCAGAATGGTGCCAGAAACAAAAACCATCCAGTAAGCAGCAGTTCTGCGGATAGAAACGCCTTGTTGATGAGAGGTCAACAGAGTGTAAGATACTATTAGTTACAGAAACTAATAATAAAAGTGATATTGTTCATATATTTTACATTTGCCTTTTTGAAATGTTTAATTTATTCATTAATTTTTTTATTTTCTTTAACAAACATGTTTTGTGTCCTCTCCTATTTTTTTTTTTCCAACAGCCTTGTATATTATAAATATTATGAATATTATAAATTTAGCCTAAATTAACATTCTATTCTTGATAATAAATTAGAAAGCTATTTATGTTTGCATTTCAATGCTGTGGGGTATCTTGAAATGTTCAGTATGATGTTTTTATGACGTTTATGCATTCTACCACAACCCTTCTGGCAAAATTGATTGAGAAGCATTGCAAGATAAGGAAAAGAGGCTAATTATGTCTCTGGTCATAGTTTGGGGTAAATTAAATGTACAGTATATTGAACCTCAATTATTTGAGACTGCAAAAAGTTTTAAAAAATAGAAATCCTTAGCATTGCATAATCTCAGGCTACTACATTTTGAAACATTTACAGTAAGTTAAGCCTTACAGTATTCCTGGTATGTCTATAATCCATGGGGTAAATATCTTTTGTAATGATAACTGCATACAGTATATAAAGTGTGTACTGAACTAGGAGCATTGTGCCTGTTGGCTCTTCTGCTACATTTACACTGAAATGTTCATGGTTGCTGTAGCTACCTCAACTGTCCAATCACAGAGCGCTTGTAAGCAGCTTCTAATAGCCAATCCTGACGTAGATCTTGAACATGCAAAAAATGTATTAATCTAAATATCATCTTGCAGACACAGAACATTTTTGCGTGTGCAGAATTTTGGCACATACATAACTCCATAAGGTTGTGCCTCCATTTGACACTGCTAAACCAGATACATCGCTAGACTTCAAAATCAGATGAACCGCGGTACAAATGGGTACCAACCCGTATTACTGAGAACCAACTGATATACTCCAAGTCTAGATATATGTTTTAATGCAAAGTGGAACTTGACAATAGATTTGATTATGAAAACTGATAAACAATTTGTAACCTAACGCCCTCCTCTCTAATAATTTGCTCTCAGCGCCCCCTGGCATCCTCTGAATGCCCCCGTTGAGAACCCCTATTGTAGAAAAAAACGCCCACGTATCATGTAATGTTTACCACAGACCTTATTTTACTCAAATTCAAAACCCCCATTAGGATAGGATTTTAATAGTTCTTTTAACCAGTGGAATCGATTTATGATCCAAGCTTGGCGTTACTTGAGGTGGGCATATCGTGGGTGTTCCTTGTCATATTGCATTAGACAGATACACTTGGGTCTCGGTTTAAAAAAAAAAAGAAAAAAAAAAGAAAAAAAAAAGTCGGGCTTCTACAAAGAGTCACCATACCATAGTATCCGCCAAAATACAATATGCACTTTAATTTAATACAGGATTAAATAGAATTTCCTTTCTGGTGTGGTAACTAACGTTAACTTGGTGTTATCGTAACATTGCTATAACTGGTATTTTGGCGAGATAGTTTACTTGGATTTCTAGTTGTGAACATATTGTTCTCAGTGTGCCGTGCATTTAATCTGTCAGTGTACTTTAGGCATATTAACAGCATGACAAATTTTAGACAAGATACTTCTACTGCCATAGTATTATTCATAATTGTTTATTCCACAAAGAAACAAAAAGGATAAGATGGTGTCCACATACATAGGAACAGAACACATCCATTCCCAATCACAAAATAACATGTTCATCTACATTCAGAATAATGTAGCAGACAGAAGAGCACTGGACATATTTGTGATTTTGTTTGTGTGTGTACAAACAGCATCCAGCATCTGTTGGCACAGAGCTATGGAGAATTTCAGTGTCTCACCTTGCCTCTTCTTGAACATTAATTTACACCATAATTAAAGTAAAAAGAAATCCTCCCCTTTAGGATGAGTTATAGAACTCATAGGAGGTTTTGAGAGATATTCTACTAATGGCGAATGGGTCACCATTGCAACTAGTCACATTTTTTTCAGCCTCTCCTAATGCAGTCTCATCCATGTGATACTGAAAGGATAAAATCCAGTGAGGGTCAGATAAGAGTCCAGAAAATAAAAAGGTGAACCGTTATGCATTTATTTCCTCCGTCGACTGTCCGGAGATCTGCTTCTCGACTTCCTGCTTGCACTGCTCATAGGGAACAAAAACAGACAAGACAGAGACAGGGTAAGTGTTAGAAATGGTGGTAAGATAACAACATGTTTTAATTTAATTAGATCTGTTTGTGACTTACCGTCGAGTGGGTGCAGAGTGTGCAAGTCTTCGTTGTCTCGCTGGAGGGGAGTAACTGAGTGACCTGGAGTCTCTCAGTGAGTCTGCTGGCACTCTCTTGGGGCGCGGCGGACTGTACAGAAAAAAATAAAAAGATTGAGACCAGCCATAATATAGCGAGTGAAACAGGATATTCAATGAGACAAAAAAAAGGCAGTGACAGAATTTGATCTATCAGGAATTTATTAGATCATGAAAAGTGAGTGTTCCATGCCACGATGGATATCTCCCGATATTGATCTTTTACTGAAGTTTGGCACAGAGATCATTTATACTGCGTATTGAGAGTAGATTATTATAATGACAGCAGATTATTATCATTATTAATAATCAATATTATTGATAATGTTAAATGTAGTCTTTGGTAAACATCTTTGGTTTTGTGTCAAAGGGGTACTTCAGCATTACTGGCGGTGCTGTGGGGGAACTTATGGCAAAAAAGGTTAGGAAACACTGGTCTTATACAATGCCTAAATAGAGTCGGAGCAGGTTATGTTGTGATAAAAAAATTACAAAACAAGCAAGGAAGAATTTAAGAATTATATAGTGTCTATTTTGATTTAATGTCGACTTCAATGCAGTAGGAACTGAATAAAATATAATTCAAGGCAAAACATTCTACCTTTTCTTCTCTTCTGGCTCACTTTCTGATGAGGAGGATGATGAAGCATCTCTGTTTTTCGTTGTCTTAACAGAATCTCTATTTGTACCTGCTTTATCACCCCTTGGAAGACAAGATAAAAGGATTATTTAAAAAGAGTTTCATGTGTACATTTATTAAATTATAATAATGCCATCATGCCATCCCTCGACTAGCACTGACCCTTTCCCTTTCCCTTTCTCTGCTTCGGAGTCAGAGCTGTCTGATGAAGAGGATGACGATGATGAAGATGAGGATGAAGAGGATGACGAGGAAGATGAGGATGAAGTCTTTGAACTGCTTCTCCTGCTCTTCTGCTGTTGCCCAGAGCTCTCCTTCTCTGGTTTCCCATTCACTGAAGTCTTTCCTCTTACAAACGGCTCATTTATTTGTGTTAGTGATGGAGACTGGCCTCTTAACCGGTCACCTGGTGGATCCCTGCTTTGTGATTGGTTGGTGGTTGGTGATCTAGAACGAGCAGGAAGTTCACGGGAATGAGAGCGATGAACTGACTGGTTGGGAAGGAGACGAGGAGTCTGTTGAGGAGGGGAAGGGGACGGCTGTTTGGAGCTCCTTTGTAATTTCTTTGTTCTGTCTTTATCTGCATCTGCAGACTTCACCCCCTTCATCACTCTTTGAGGAGAAGGTGAGGATGATGAGGAGGACCTAGAGGAAGAGGATGAGGATGAAGAGCGGTGTGGAGGAGTGGGATCTTTGGGTGGTGCCCTTGTTCTTTGTTCTCGCTTTCTTTCTTTGTCATGTTCACGCTGTCTCTCTCGCTCTCGATTCCTCCTCCTCTCCTGCTCCCTCTCTCTTGATAGTGATCGGCTACATCTGCGTCGACGTATCGGTGAGGGTGAACGACGAAACCTAGGTAGAGACAGAAGTGTTAAAATATGGAACTTTAACCACACAGAAAAAAAAGCCACAGAAAAAAGTCCACTGAATGGCTGTTTTTGAAAACAATTTAGAATGACAGGAATGTTGTTGTTTTTTTTTATCCTCTTTTCTCCCCAATTTGGAATGCCCAATTCCCACTACTTACTAGGTCCTCATGGTAGCACGGTTACTCACCTCAATCTGGGTGGCGGAGGACAAGTCTCAGTTGCCTCTGCTTCTGAGAACCGCTTTAGCATGTGGAGGCTCATGCTACTCTCCGTGATCGATGCACAACTTACCACGCACCCCATTGAGAGCGAGCACCACAAATCGTGACCACGAGGAGGTTACCCCATGTGACTCTACCCTCCCTAGCAACCGGGCCAATTTGGTCGCTTAGGAGACCTGGCTGGAGTCACACAGCACACCCTGGATTATTTGGGTCAATACTCGCTGAGCTACCCAGGCCCACTGTTGTTTTTAAATACAGTAGCTACATTTCAAACTGCAATATGACAATATTAAATTTTTAAATTAGTACACACTTCCCTCTGAAAGTGAGCATCACTATGCCCTACTCACTCTGGAAGGCAGAACACATAGTACTCTGAAGGGCACAGGGCATTACTGTCTCATTTGCGTGTATGTTTGGCACTCCCTTTATGAAGCTATATGTCAGTACAAGAGTTAACATGCACACCAATATGCTGATTACAACAAAATATCACCTTATTAAAAAATAATAATAATCAGACAATGCAAGAACATGATATTGGAAACCACCACATTAATTTCTGTGGACAGTTCTTGTCTGTGCACATTCGTATTCGCTCAAAGTACACTTTGAAAGTCTGAGTGCTCGACTATGTGCGAGATGACTCGGAACGTGGAAAAACATAGTTAGTCTTAAGATAGATAGTCTTAAGCCGGTATGAACATAGGTAAAGGAGATAACACGATATCAGGGTAATGGGCAAAAATCAACCAATCTGCCAATCAGTTTATGCAGTGTAAGATCATGCATGTAAATGTGCTCAGTGTCACTTTATTCTGAATCAAAATGTCACTAATAAATAGCAGAAAAAGTCAGATTGTTGGTTGTTTGATTGTTGTGCCAAATACAATTTTTGCATCAAATAGCTCACTTTCATTTAGGACAACCCTGTGAGTAGCGTCCACTTACCAAAGTACCCTTAAAGCGTGCAAACATGCCACTTGAAATACAAACTGCATCCGAATATGGATACTTCCCTGATATATAGTAGAGTAGTATGTCCGAGTCCTCAGTATTCATTAAACAGCAAGCAAAAAATACTATTTCTAGATACTAGATTCTGAAATGCCCACTGACTGGACACTTTACTATCCCATAATCCCACAGGAGCTGAGATATCACGTTTCAACGCTGGATAAAAAAATAAAAACTATGGAAAACTGCGAGTTGGGCAGCTCTTTTCAATTGTAAGTGCTATATATATATATATATATATATATATATAACAAAACCAGAGCAGATTATTTTCACGGTTGTTGTTACATCATATATTTGGGCCACGGGACAAGGGCCACTTTCTCGGATGATGTCCGAATCCATTCATGCTACTCGCCTTCATACCTAAAGAACATGACAAGTTTGAAAACGATGCATGTAAACTGTTCATTTTCTAACCTATAGGGAGAACTTTGTCTACGAGGACTCCTTGATCTGCTGCTCCTTGTTCTCCTCTCCCTGGAACGTTCTCTTTCTCCTGGCCTTGCTCGAAGTCCGTCCCTCTCTCTTTCTCTAAACCGTTCCCGGCTGCGATCCCGTCGGTAAGGGGATGAGTTGCGTAGTGGTGAGGGTCTCCTCACCCCTCGTCTCAGACTGGGGGAGCGCGATCGTGGCGGATCCTGGTACTGTCGTGGTGGAGTGCGTTTTGGTGAAGGTCGAGATGCTGTTTGCTTAACCCGTGAGCCTTCATCCCTTCCTTTTCCCTTCGGAGACAAAGGTGAAGCATCCTTCTTTCGGTCAATCTCACGATCCCTTCCTCTGCTAGACATGCAGTGTGATGATTCTCGTTCCAGCTCTGAAGGTGTGTATCGCTCTCTCCCTCTATCTCTGGGCCTCTCGGGTTCTCTACTCTGAGATTTTGTCTCTTCTGAAGGCATGTTCCTGCCCCCACCCTGGGTTGCTTTCTCTCTGCCTCTCTGAGGGGGAGAAGGAGGTGGGCTAGAACTTTCGGTGGGAGTGTACCTCTCTTTCCCCCGATCCCTGTCTTTCTCAGAATTACTGTTCCTTTGAGTTCCGGTGGAGGGCGATGAGGAGTGGACAGACCTTCTATCCATGTCCTCTTTTCTCCTATCTATGTCTTCATCTTTTCTCTGGGGTTCAGGAGGTGAACTCTGTCTTTGGGCCTTTCTACCTTCATCACTTTCTCCATCCCTTCCTCTGTTCTCTGTCTCTCGGCGAGCAATAGCCCGAGCAATGACAGCGTGAGGCACTGATTTACCGACGCTGCTATTCTGTTTTGAACTTTTCTGTTTCTTTTCATCATCAGAGGATGAAGATGATGAAGAAGATGATGAAGATGTTGAAGAGGAGGAACTATCACTGTCACTCTCACTGCTGCTGCTGCTACTACTACTACTACTACTGCTGCTGCTGCTGCTACTACTACTGCTGCTGCTAGCAGCTTTGGCTTTGTCTTTCTTCCCCGGCTTTTCCTTTTCCATTTTTTTCTCCTTTTGGTCTTTGTCCATGGCCTGAGGACTCCTATCCTGGGTTCTTTCTGGCCTCTTGTCCTCCTCCATTCTCCTGTCTTTTCTTTCCTGCATGTCCCGCTCTGTCTCACTTCCTCTGGCACCTCGTCTGTCTCCCAGCTGACTGCTAAAAGAGGACTGCTGGTCTGACCTGGACATCTCCTCACTCCTGGGGTCACCATGACGGTTTCTATCCTTTTCTCTGTCACTCTCTCTGCCTTGTCTCCTCTCCTGTTGTCTCCTAGCCTCTTCTTTCAACTCATCTTCCTTTCTCCTCTCCTTTTCTCTCAGTTCTTCTCTTTCCTTCTCCTGTTTGTGATCTCTTTCTTTTTGTCTTCCGTTAGAGTAAGGTGAGCGCCTGGCCAGAGAGATGTCACTAGACTGAATTCTCTCTCTCTCCTTTCCTTTATCACTCTCCCAACCTCGAACATCATCTCTACTAGAAGGGACTGTGTCTCTATCGCTATTCCTCTGTCTGTCTCTCACTCTGTCTCCAAGTCTTTCCTTTTCTCTGTCTGAAGGAGCTCTTGGGGATGCTGCTCTCTCTTTCTCTATGCTGTGTCCTCTTCTCGTTCTGTCTTTACATGGAGAGGGAGACAGGGATGTGGAAGAGTCATGTCTTTTTGGACCTTTGTCCTTTTTGCCGTCATCCCCTCGGTTCTTGTCTATGCTCCACTGTCTCCCATCTTTCTGCTGCTTAGGAGACGGAGACCGAGATGAAGAGTCATGTTTTCTCCTTTGAGAGGGTTTCTCTCTCTCTTCACTCAGTTGTCGCCTGTCTCTCTGCTGCTTCCGTGGTGGAGATGGAGATGAGGAATTATGTCTTCTTGTTTGAGGGGATTTCTCTCTCTCTTTGTCTCTCTCCCTCTCTCCAATCTGTTGTCGTCTGTTCCTCTGCTGCTTTTGTGGAGATGTTGATGAGGAATTGTGTCGTCTTCTCAGAGAGTTTTCTTGTCCTTGTTGACTCTCACGTTCTCGGTCTTTGTCTCTTCTGTTGTGCTCAGGGGACCTTGAGCGTCTTGGTGACCTCTAAGAGCAGGACAGACAAAGAATACGTGAATGTAATTATTAGTGTGCACATGAAAAAGACGCATTACAGCTTCCAAACCAAAACTATACCTCTCCGATTTCCATCCTCTTTGGGCTTTCCTCATTGCGGCCACGCCGCCTCCTGTCAGGAGATCTTCCTTTCCTCTGCTCCTCTGCGCGTGAGTCTGATTTATTTAGCTGTTTCCCTCTCAGAGGGGATTGGCTAAAAAAGAAAAGCACGCCTATCAAATTATGGACACTTTTGACTAACTATAATCAAAAGTTAAACAAACCATTCTTCTATAATTTATAAAATAACTTTCATCACAAGTGGGAGCAGGTTCTTTTTTTTCTTTTAACAGAATATGCCAAACGATTAAGTTCTCGCTAGCTTGGTCTTTTTCTAATATCAAATTTAAACAGTTATTTTGTTCTATCACTTGAATGACTGGTCTGTTTGCTGATACCTGCGTGCTGGGCTGGAGGATGTACTCTGCTGCTTGCGGCTCTTACTGGGAGGTGGAGTCACATTTTCACTCATTTTCCTCTTTCTTCTGGATGTTTCTTTGTCTGATGAACTGCTATAGGACAGAAATGATAACATTTAAATATAACAAAATGCACATCCACACACGGCCAATTTACAGTAACACGAAGGGGAATACTTGCCTCTCAGTGTCACTCTTCACTGACTCCTCCCTAAATAACAGATGTGCTTGTTAATTGACCAGTTCAAAAGCCGATTCAGAATGACACTTTATAGTGGTCATATCAACATTAAATTCTTATGAGTTTATTAAGAAAATTAAACCTTTTCTTTTTCATCTTCTTGTTCTTTTTCTTCTCTCGTTTAGGGGAGGGTGAGGGGCTCTCAGAGCTATGAGGAAAAATATATTCAGTAATATTGTTTGCCTAACATCCATGGTAAAAAAAGAAAATAAAAAAAAACCCTCCACACACAGTTTACCTCTCTCTGCTTTTATTTTTCTTTCTTTTCTTCTTCCGACTCTTTTTTCGATCAGGAGATGAATCAGAGTCTTCAGACTCAATCATCCTTTAAAGAAAAAATGAGAAAGTGATGGAACCGACAGTCAATACTCAGCACCAAAAAGAGATAAAGTGCAACACAGAAAAGGATTGAAAAAAATATCCCAGAGCAAGTTTTGTTTTGGGTTATAAATTACGGTGTTATCAAAGCCTGACAGCATGAATTTATCAAAGAACTTTAACCCCAGGTTAAAGCAACTGAGAAAGAAACATGTAAAAAAATTAAAACATAAAATCAGGCACAGTTTAACAGTTCCAACAGCACAGCATGGGTTAACAAAGCTTCACAATTTTTGTTTTCTTTTTCTGGTAACAACCACCAATTACTACAATCACTACAAAAACAAATCTTCTGTTTTTGCCAGCCACAAGAATCACTCTGACAAACTTTACAATAAACTTATAAATACACATTTATCTGAGCAACTGGTGAGGGCAGAAATATATTTTCCATCAGGCTATAAATAAAAAAAAAAAAAAACAATAAAAAGAGATTGTACTTTCTCAAAATACTATGCAAGCTCTCACATGAAAGCGGTATGCACATCTCAAACAATACATTTTTCATCTACATACCCTCGCAGACTTGATAATTTTAGAAAAGTGCTTGATTTGGATGTTAAATATTTTTTAGTAGTGTTTGTGCAGCTGAATACAGTGTGACTTAAGCTAAACATTACAGTAACACAAATGGCTATAACAGCTGATGCAAATGCCCTACTCACTGGTACTTCTGCTGCTGTTGCTTTTCTCTTTCCAGTCTCTCCTGCTCCCTCTTCTCTTTCTCTCTCTCCTTGCGGTCAGCATGAAAGGACGAGCCATCAACATAATCAGAGCTAATACCGAACGCCTCTCTCAGACGGTCATTCTTTTGCTGGTTAGCAGCTGCCAGAGCATGAGTCTCGGTCACACTGTGTGAAAATGAAAAGACAGAGGGAAGCAAACTTTAAGCATGACACACAAAATCTAAAGTGTCTAGTTCAGGGGTTTTCAAATTGGGTGAAAGTGAGCCTCCCCCTAGAGAACTTGAAGACAGCCGTGCCGTGACCCCCCCCCCCCCCAACAACCACTAATTAGGCTATTATTATTGGTACTACTAGGCTACTACTATTAGTAGTAGTAGTAATACTATTATTAGTATTGCTTTTAGGCTGTTCATCAATATATATGCATCAAGAACGATATCAGCACGATGGACAGCTCTATTTTCTGATCACTGAACAGATAACCCTCGACGGTCAAATAACTAAACTGGAAACATGTTCATTAACAGCCACAGGCTACTAACGTTATCTCAACTGAATAAGAGCTATTTTGGAGATTTTAGGCTAATTAAGCCAATTCAACTTTGAAAACATCAGACATCAAACATCAGCAAGATGGACAGCACTGTTTTGTCACAGTATCAAATGCGTAAAAATCACTTCCATATAGGCCTACATTAAGCACAAAAAAGAAAAAGAAAATAAAAAAATCTGATTGCTGATTTTGCCTCTTCATTTTCATCGCCCCTACATCAGTGGGAACAATGAGTCTGACTTTTTGATGCACACAGGTGATCGATTAGGGGCTGCACGGTAGAAAGGAATAAACGTAAATCGTCCTCCACCTGCAGCCTTCATCAGTATTTGCTTTTAAGCAGGGTCAAAGCGGAAAACCCACACTCACTTAAGTGGAAGTGAAGGGAATCTGCCTCCTCCTGTAGACTTCTGTATTGTAGACACTACAAAGCGATCCATTTAGCAACACGCATATGCATAACACGCACTTAAACACACAAGCTAGTAGGACAGATGTGTACAGATGTGAACCGTTATGTTTTTTTTTTTCCCACGCGGCGCCCCCCAGGGGAGGCACACCTCACCAATTGAAAACCTCTGGTCTAGTTGAACTTAAGATGTTCGATATGAACTGAAGTAATACTCACACTGGCCTCTCTGTTGGAGGAGGTGGAGGTTCTTGTTTCTCTTGCAACATCATACGAAAGGTGTTGACCTTCTCCTCAATCTCCTCTGCTGAGTATCTGCCACACACAGGATGAACTAGCCAATATTATGATCTCCTCAATGCCCAAGCATGATTAACTAGTCTAACTTATCTGTTGACAACAACATTAATCACTTATGTTGTAGTAGTCCTCACTCGTAAGTTGCTTTGGATGTTAACGTAAGTAAAAAAATAAATAATAATAATTACAGAACAAGATGGTAATATTCGGAAATACTGAAACATTTTCATCTCGCGCATTTAAACATTTTTGGTGCACACGAAACTATTTATTAATATAAGCTGAAATTTCAGCAAAAATTCATAGGCTATGTGTTGTGGATGCAGTCCATTAAACACTATGATCTAATATAAACATCTCATAATTTCTCTGTTCTTACCCCTGCTCCTCCATCATGTCCTGCAGCTCAGCACATTTGACCTCCAGCTGCCTCTTCCTCTGGTGCTCCAGGATATCAGCATTAGGTTGTCTGTTCAGCTGGCTCTCCAGCCTCTCCCTATCCTTCTCATCCCTCTCTCCACCACGCTCATCTCTGTTCCTCTTCACACGTACACTGGACAGGTTCCGTTGAACGTAGCCATTAGTACCACTGCCTCGCGGCGTGGTCAGCCCGATACCGTTATACATCTATGTTCTGAGAGGGTAGATAGAACAGGAGAACTCATCTGTAAATACTTGACTCACAACTGTAAAACTCTTAAAACATAAAACTTTACTATTCTTTTACAGTTTTTTCACAGTTTCTCATTTTCATCACTGTTCTAGATCGTACCATTCTAAGCAATTGTTTGGAAGTAGGGCTGGCCGATAGGATGATGTAACTGGATATTGTGATATCTGACAAATACCACAATGGCAATTGCGACACACAAAAGACGATGATCTACAATATTGGATAATGACAAGACCAAGGAGCTGGAAAGTCGCTAAATATATTAGCCCAGGGTAATAAAATTAGCACTCGCCACCCACCAAATGCAGGTATTTCATGCGATCTACCCGCCACTCTGGCGGGCGACCTGTAAAATGCTCGGAGTGACACATAACAAGAAAAGCTGTTAGACATAAAAGACATGAGCTTGAAGAAACACACTTTAGTATATTATAAAGAAGAGGAAAGAAAAGGCAGCGGTGCGCATTTCTGATTCGCTGTTTGTTAAGAGGTTCAATGTTTTCTCGTGGAACATGTGCATGTAAAGAGTTCTCACTGTCTTTTCTGTTTCAGTTGTCTGTAGTGCCCAACCGATATATTGGTCGGCTGATATTAGCCTTTCACCGATATATCGGTACCGGTGTATATTTTACAGATATACGCTGAAATTAAAACTTTTTTTCAGAACATATAATGCAGAAAATAATGCTTTAGAATTGGTGTCATTACGTAGTTTGTCCAGCAGAGTGCGCTCCGACTCAATTGTTTACAGAGCTGACTCTGAACTGATGGTGGCTCTGCAGACAGGGCGGAGTTGAGCGGTGTCTCGGTAAGTTAACTAGTTTGTGAAATACATACTGGAAACTTGATAAACAATGACCCCTTCATTTTCCCTTTTCAATATAACTAATATAACATTAACCTTGTCCCTGACAACCACGTCACTCATGTCTGTTTGCTGTTAGCCAGCTATAGTTTGTCAGTGCAGTCAGTAATGTAGCAGATTGAAAGGTAAACATCAGAGCATCTTTTTGCAGCTCAGCAGACAACGGTGCGGTTGTGGATTGTGTCTGATGAGTGTTGATTTCATGCTATGTTGTTACCTAGTTGGTGAGACACAATGCTGGAAAGTAAAATAAACAATGTCCGTCTTTTACTTTCCGTGACAATGAGCTTATAGCTAACTAGCTAATCACGTAGCTACTTTCATTGTTGTCAGCTGAGTGGAAGCGGAGTAAACATGTATTAACCAAACTGTTTTTTCAGGATTCACAGTTTGGTACCCCCTTCAACCGAACAATTCCAGTCATGTCATTTATAAAATGTAATATTTAAAAGTCTGGTTTTCCACCGTTGAAAGTTTCCCCTGAACTTGTATAGCAGAATACGGTGTAACACCACTGCTTATCTGTTTATCTTGACTTGGCAGTATTAATATAGTCTGCATTTGACTGATACTAAACAGTACTGATGTTTATGTATTTTGTTTTTATTTATTCTTTATTTTAATGGTCAGCATTTGACTGATACTAAACAGTAATGCTGATGTTTATTTAGCTATTTGTTTTATTTTTATTTATTCTTTATTTTCTCAGTGTTCATTTCCAGAATTTGTTGACAATGTATAATGTCAAATATTCTCTGATATTTAAGAAAGCAGCCTTCTTAGTACCTTTGCATAGTCATATCAGTGCAAAATCCACATAGAAAAGGTCACGTGGAGGAGGAGTCAGGAAGCGCGTCATTGTTTACTTTGTTTTTTTTTTATTATTATTATTTGGAAATTATTTCTTTTTATTATTTGGAAATTATTATTTTTTTAATTTTATTATTATTATTATTATTTGGAAATTATTTTTTTTTAATAATATACATACTTATTATTGTTTCAGACTGTTTTGGTTTGTGAACTGCACAAGTTTCCCTTGTAAACAATGACGCGCTTCCTGACTCCACGTGATGTGTGACCTTACCAATGAGCTTACGTCATCCCTCTCATGAGCACACGCCACAGAGATGTACGGAAGCAAACATTTGTAGTTAAAAAGTATATAAGTATTGTTTTGTTTCTCAAAATAATCAATCGTTTGCATTCAGAAGACCTTTATTTGTCGACTGGAGTTGTGTGGATTATTTTGATGCACCCTAAATATGCATTTTGGACCGTCAAAAAATGGAGGATATTCACTTGCATTGTTTAGAGGCGGCAGCCTGAAATGAAATCCTAAAAGTCTTAAATTCTGTTTTGATGAAGAAAGAAACTCAGATACATCTTGGATGGCCTGAGGGTGAGTAAATTATCAGCAAATTTTCATTTTTGGGTGAACTATTCCTTTAACGAAATGCAATACAAACACAGATTTGATAAAAACACAGTGGAAATTATTAGGCAACATTATTTTGGGACCACAAGGGAATTTATTGGACTTACACCAAATAGGAAAACTGGTTTGTCCCTTACGACTTAGTACTCTTGACATTGCGTCACTAAGCTGAGGCTATGGGGAGTGTCCTTCTACACGACCTAGTTGAAACCTTTCTACAATAATGCCAATTCTAAAATTGGCTATGGTGTTTAAGCCCGCCCTTTTATGCACGAAGCTGTCCGGTATAAAAGCGGATGCACAAACGCCATTCCTCAGAATTTTCTTCCTTAAAGACAGCGATTCATCTCTCGTCTAGAAGCCTTCTACTACTTTGCTGTCTACATACACAAGTTGGTGGGTGGGATCTTCACAGCAACGAAAAAGTCTCTCCGCTCCCCTGCAGTGTCCCGACAAACATTTACTCCGGCTCACCGCTAGACGCTTCGCTGGTGAACGGGCCGCTTTAGCATCCTGATTCCCCACAGCTCTTCGTCAGGAGTTTTGTACCCTTATAAGCTATTGTGATATTGTGTGTGTGTATATAACTAAAAGAGCCACTTACGTGTTCACGTCTTTTTCAAGATGT